>NW_024396366.1:18691757-18727542 GCF_016617805.1 Bactrocera tryoni | reverse complement strand
CGGTTTTTTCGTTGTTTTAATGTTTAGGCGTTTTTCGCGCCCGATTTATGTTTTGTTTTAAGGTTTCGCACGTTTGTTTATTCCTTTTTTGTTTGCTTTTAGGTTTCGCGCCCGAATAGTGTTTGTTTTTGATTTATGTTTTGTATTTTTAGTTTGGCGATTTCACTCTCGGTTTATGTGTTGTTTTTAGTTTCTGTACACTGGTATATAATTTTAAGTTTTGGTTGACACGCACTTTTAATATATGTATGTTAATGTTGTGTTTTTTTTTATTTAATTAGGAATTTTATCCAAATTTTGCGCAAATATGAATTTGTTTTTGATAATTGTTTGTACATATGTATATATATATTTCACTGCACACTTTTTTCTCTGCTGTTTTTTTTTTGTCACCACACTTTTTGTTGTGTTATGAATATATGTATGTATGTATATACATATATGCATTTAGATTTATGTACCACTGTGTTATAATATATTTATGTATACATAGATACGTGCTTTATCTTTGGTGTCACTGCACTGTATTTTAATTTTTTTTTTGGGTTTGTTCACCGCACAATTCCTTAGTTTTAATTTTGTGTCACTGCACTTTGTAGTAAAAACAATTAAATATTACTTTTCCTAATAATTTTAGATTGTTCTTATGTAGATAAATCCGAAGGTGCCTATCGGTAAGGCTCGAAGGACCATGAACAATTGGGTGCCGAACGTAGTGGGAAGCCAACACTACTGCATTTGAGTTTTTCTGGAGTCACTTACATTCGTGTTTGATGTTAATAGTAAAAAACATTTCTTTTAACAAATTGAAATATGTAAATGATAATTTATTTTTAAAACAATTATTAGTTACAATGAATGGTAAACTTAATTATAGATTAGAATAAAGCGGTTTATCGAAGAAAGGTATCAACTGGTAACTGGTAAGGTGGTGTGACACTTGGGCCCACTGACGCATCAAAATGTTTTTCCAAACCGCACAGGATCGGTGTTGATTGAAGCCAGTTAGTGTAGATATCGACTCGGCGCTGTGTTTGTGCGAATGTGATGATCGAAAGTTGACGTGCGTCAGCTGTGGTGAATTGCGATGTAGCATTAGGATGCGTCAGTTTTACCGGGTATAGGGGGTGGATGCTTAACTCATTTAAACAGAAGGCATTCCCGGAATAGCATTGAGAGCTGAGGTGCACGCTGCTTGGATCCCTCGTCGTCTCCAAATTCTTGCCTTTCATCGGCCCTTTCAGGCAAGGAAATAAAAAAGTCCGGGGGCCACATCTGGGCTGTAGGGCGGCTGGGGAAGCGTTGTGATGCCGGCCTTGGTTAGGTAGCTGTTCACAAGAAAGGCGATCGTCAGTGAGAACTTTTGGGACCATCTTCACACACACCTTGCGCATGTTCAAGTGCCCCGCCACAATGTCATGAACCACAGATTTTGAGAACTTTAACATCTGGGAAATTAAACGAATACTCAGTCGACGGTGTCGGTGCGCGCCCGCTCAGAAGTACAGTCGCGGCGGAAGAAAATCAGTCCTATTACTTTCCGGACAAGTCCTGTAATACTGTCACTAGCTCTCAATATTTACGATTGCTTATATAGTAATTGATTTGAATGGGTGATTCAAGTAGAAGCACTTTTTTTTGACAGATCACGCCTGGTGTCAAGTTGTTTTGTTTTGTTTGTTCAGTATTGTTTGACATTTCATCATTGAAAGACTTACTCCTAAACAACTTCTATAAGTCGTTCAACGTTATTATGAAAAATCACGTTCTGTAAATATATTCCCGCATTTGTGTTGAAAAGCAACTTGAAGAGATTCAAGAGCTGCCATTGTTCACATTACTATTAAATTTAAAGTTTCTTGAATTATTCCAAAAAATAATGAAAGTTCAATGTTATTGTTATTCAAAGAGCTCTGCTTAAGAGTGTTATAAATACTAATAAAAAACTATTTATCGGAAGTTTTAGTGTTTTCAACACCTTACATATTAAGATATTAGCGTAAAAAATAGAAAAGAAATTACTAATGTTTACATGAAATAGAACTTTACATTTCGTATATTTTAAATATAAATTATTATTGCCAGATATTATTAGATATAAAGAAATCTAGTTTTAGATTTTTAGGTGACAGTAAAGCGTACATACCCTAAAAAAATATTATTACTATAAATTGATATTTTTTATGGTCAAACAGGTGTTGATCCGTGGGCTAGTATATATTGATACGTTTAGTAAATTTTGCTGAGATATGTTTCACATTGACTTGAAAATTGAGATCGTAGACCTTATTTGAAAAGTATGGGTATATATTAAACCGATTGTTAACCTTTTTTCATAAGTGCTTTTATATTTTATCACATAAAAACGCGTACCTACCAATAAATAATAAATTATAAACATACAAATATGAAACCAAAATGCACGTCTTATATTGACATATTCCAGAAACAAATTCTTATTTTCCTAATTGAGTTTACCTTTGACCTCGAATTTATAATATACTAGAGGACCCGTCCACGATTCACCTTGGCTGATACATAGATAATACTACTACTACCATCTATATGATTTCTATTAGTTACATTTTTGTGAAGCAACTTGTGTTAGTTTCCAAAAAAATGGATCATAACGCATTTTATGTGTTAATAAAGCATTGCTTTTTTGGGGAAAATACTGTTGAATTTGGGCTCAGGGAAATCTACCCTTGAAAAGATACTTGCTAAGATGGAAACAGGCGAAATGAGCAAAGTAGGTGCCTCGCAAGTTCATAATCCTACAAAACAACGAATAACTGATTCTAAGAAGTGTTTAAGTGCTCTTTAATCGGAATAAAGACGAAATTTTTCGTCAATGATAGAAATATAGCTCCATCATTTATCACTGGAGTCCAATCGACAGTCATTCTAGTGGACAGCACATGATGAACCGGTTCTCAGTTGTGAAAAAACGAAAATGGAGGCTGGAAAGGTTATGGCATCAGTCTTTTGGGATGCACGTGGTATAACGACTGAATACTGAGCCAGTTATAATCTATTTCACTGCGTATTTGGTTGCAGTTCTTTTCTTTTCTTTTACTCCAAATATTTGGCAATTGCATTATTTTTGAGGAAGAATCTGTTAAGAATTTTACGCATATGTATATGCAAATGATTCCTACAAACATGAATTTTGAACAAATGCTTATTATTTAAAATATAATTTTTGTATTTATGAGTTGTATTAAACTTTGACATAAAGAGATAAAAGGTACCCTATGTCCTTACCCTGGTTCTAAGCTACCTCTCCACTAATTTTCAGCCAAATCGGTTGAGCCGTTCTTGAGATATAAAAAGTGTAATTAAAAACAACTTTCTTTTACATATATATATTTGATGTTTCTTTACTGTTTTTATTATTGTTTTTGCTTTTCTTTTGAAGAAATGAAATATTCAAATGATTCTTACAAACATGAATTTTAAACAAATGCTTATTATTTGAAATATAATTTTTGTATTTATGAGTTGTATTAAACTTTGACTTAAAGATATAAAAGGTATCCTATGTATGTCCTTACCCTGGTTCTAAGCTATTTCGCCACCGATTTTCAGCCAAATCGGTTCAGCCGTTCTTGAGTTATAAATGGTGTAACTAACAACAACTTTCTTTTACATACATACATACTAGCTGACCCCGCAGTCGTTGTCCTGCGTGAAATTATGTGTTTAGAACTGAAAAAGTTGAATTTATCATTTCACTTTTTTTCAGAGTATCGCAGCTTGATAAACAACATTTTTTGGTTTCTGTTCTGGTGTATAGAAAAGATGGTTTTCCAACTCGTGAGCAGGCCACGGCCGTGTGAAAAACATAGCATTTCCAAATGTATACCATACACTATGCGACTATCCTTGTGTCTCAAATGCAATTTTCACTGGAAACTGAATACGTTTGAACTGAAATGGCAAATCGTTAGAACTCAGAGGAATTCGTAGAATCAAGCATTCTGCCCCTCTGTATTCGATAGCTGCGTCACAATCAGTCAGGTTCCATTACACAGTTTCGGCGCCTGAAGATTGTGGAACATAATAACGACAGATCCAACTTTGAGACGCAAATGATGCGATGGCATACCAAGCCTATTCAAAGAATTTAGAAATTCCACAATCGATCAATTTGTATGAGCGCAAGTCTCCCGGAATTTGACTTTGAATCTTCCAGTTTAAGTCAACAACATCGATATTTTTGGCAGCTAACATTGCGCGTGCACTTAAGGAATTGTAGTTACGATAATTTGTCCAATGTCCGAATATTCGTTATGAGTTTGGTGAATTGGTAAAGGGAAGATGGAATTGATATCAAACCACCGGAAGTATCAACCGGAATTTACCCATTTCCAATTCTTAGCGAATACGATGTAAAATGTCTTCGGCAATGTCATTTTTGTTCGCATTCCATAATTGGCGCTAGTTTTATGGCTGATCATCGCGAAAAGTGTGCGAACTTCATTCCAGTGATTATCATGTTCCAGCGATTGTAATTGTATGTATAATATCAATGTATTTCCAAATAGAGCAAGTTCTCGCAAACGGTTCACTTACGAAAGTTGAGAAAAAACTCGTGAATGTTAATTTTGTTGCTGGGGGTGTTTGCCCTGTCTGTACTGCATTCTCTGTGTTGAAATAGACTATTTGGTCATTTTCCAAATTAACTGCGAGACGCACAACAGTCGGAAGACATTCATGAATCGCTAAAGTAAATATCATACAAAGCGCTTTATTGCAGTTCACGTATCGACCGTATCGTTCAAGATCAGTAACCGCCATGTTGCTTCCTTTGGTGACGTATTTACAAACGTATTTTATCGATTACACTAAACTGCAATACGCAACATTGACATGACTTTTGAATGTGAATTAGACAACAGTGGCGAATATGTTGTCGACTTCGATGTGATGTTAACTTCGATATTCACGCCTCTAAATTGAATGCTAAATGTTCTGCCATTGTCATCTGGTGAGCGACGTTGATACATTGGATATCCATCATTTCTAGTTTGTGTTTCCGAAAGAAAACCACGTGGATAGTGTTTCGTGCATTTATTGTCACACACACAAACCGAAATGGGATTGTGGTGTCCACATGGTCCATGAACCATATTGGTTTTCACCACTTCGTATAATTCTGGATCTATCTCTGGATCAGGAATTTCCGCAGAAATGATTTCATCAATTTGATTTGCTGTAACCACCATCCACCATCCAAAGAAGAATATGTGCGTGCGGCAAACCTCTCTTTTGCCACTCAGCGGAGTACATCCAGCATCTAACAGCACCACATATACGTTGCTTTAAGATAAAGTTTACAAAACATCGCAACTGTTGTTTGAAAAGTTGTCCTCTGACATCGTGACGATCGGGCCATGGGCTGTCAATATACATACTTATGTTGATGCCAAATCGAACGCGACCTCTTCGTGGCATCTTAACAAATTTCAATCTGTAATTGAGCACTTTGTGTGAAACACACATAACGTTTTCACGGAATAAATTTCAATAATTTTTTTTGAATAACCGGAATAAAGAAAGCAAACGACAAATTTGACAATTGAAAAACAAAAGGAAAAATGTTGAAAAAAAAATTTTTGTATGAAAAAAAGTTATTTTTTTGGAATTTACCAACTTTCCGACTTTTCCTCACGAAAAGCACACGGTTTTTTTATTTCTAAATTTTCCTCGATCCACAGCGAACAACCTCTGAAAATTTCATCAAGATTGGTTCAGATGTTCTCGAGCATTGGCATTACTAACAGCATTCATTCGTTTGTATGGGAAAAAGAAAAGGGCTCTTTTTAGGGGTTTTCCGGCAATTATTCCAATTTTTTTCGCCATAAAAACCATCTTTGAGCCTCAACGAACATTTAAAAAAAAGAATTGGCAAAATTGGTCCAGACGTTTTTGAGTTATGCGCCAGCATTTAAAATCATGTTCGTTTTTATTTCCTTTTTAAAATCGTATTTGAAAATTTATTTTCTTCATAATTTTTTTTTCGGAAAATTTTCCAAAATTTTCTTAAGTATTCTCCTTGTTTTGGGCGGAGACCTGTCCGAATTGGTGGTAATCACCGAAATCGGTCCAGGCGTTCTCCAGTTATAAGCGTAGTAACTAACGTCACTTTCTTTCATATATATAGATATAGGTAATATGAATGTGACACAGTGACACATCTATTAGGCTTACAATAAGCAAGCGTCGCTTTTACCGCGTCAACTCAAACGCCCTACTTCATCGCGTTTTCTCACTATCCCAAAGAGAATTAAAACGTATTGTTGAAAAGATTTCACTCTTAGTTCTAAGCTCATTCGTAAATACGAAAGGATTGCTTCATAGGAGTGGTAGGCTCGCCAATTCAAGCCTAACGTATAACAGACATTAAACCAAATAAATCGCTAGTTGTCGCATTATACAAGTACTTTAACTATGTCCTCTAACTAATGCTGAACAAAAGCAACGAATAGTCCGTCAACAGTTTTATGTTCCACAATTTAAGTTCCAAATAAAGAAATACATTTTCATATGTAATAACAGCTTCATTGCAAGTATGGACAGAAGAAAGAAGTATGAACAGCTAATCTGGGGGGTGAGGAATTCCAGGTCAGGGTGATGGTACTAGGTCAGTATAGTAAAACCCTTAAAGAGTTTGGCGTTCGTATGTGTCAGAGTTTTTTTATGACCTTTTAAATTTTTTCCTTATCTTGCTGTTTTTTCGCTGGTTATGACGCAACTAACCCTTTGGGGGTTTTACTATACTGACCTAGCCATACCATCACCCTGACTTGGAATTTCTCACCCCCCAGACAATAATCCCAAAAATGTTCCACAGTGTAATGTGACAGTTGCAAGAATTTTGAAATCGACTTACAAGTTGGCAGAATACTTAATACGATGACAATCAACAGGTCACAAGGGCAACCGTTGAAAGTGTGTGGCATAAATCTATGTAGAAATGCCACGTTTTTCACACGGCCTGTTCACGAGTTGGAAAACCATCTTCTTTGTACATTTACACACCGGAAAGGACAACAAAAAAATTTGTTTCTCAAGCTGCGTTAAATTAAAAAAATGTAAAAAATCGCAAATAAATGATTTTCAACACAATATAAGTTCAACTTTCTTTTCTTTCCAAACTGCATAATTTCATGTAGAGACTTTAATAAAGGGCTATGTGAATGTTTTTGTTTGTTTTACCATAAAAGCAGTACACCGTGAGGTAAGTAAAAAACTGAGGATAAAGGTTTTTCACGCGACATTCGTTCGCCAAATATACCTTTATTGTGAAGTTCATAAAAAGAGGAATGCTTCTCAAAGCATTAATCGACAATTTATTCGTTTAAGCGCTGCTCATATAGGTTTATGGGAGTTAGCTTAAAAGAGATAAAATCTTAAAATCCCTTCTTCAAAAAACTGTATGAAAATTATAAATTTAGTTATGAGGAAATAACAACATTATTGATTCGAGAGGAAATCGTTCTCAATTCTCGGTCATAACACTCTCGCAAGACCCCTAGAATACACAGACCTGTGTCTAGGGCATTTTTTCAAATGAACTCCTATTTATACCCGATCTAGGTGCGAAAAAAGGGTCTCTAATAAATTGTTCAGAAAGATTTCATATTCTCCATCATGATTTCAGCCGCTGATGAAAAGAGGATATAAAGTTATGTTGTAACACTCCTGAAAAGTGCTAAAACTTGAAGATGGGGTATTTCCGTTATAAATATCGCTAAAGAATATAATTTATCACGCCAAACTCGTTATTATCAAATTTAAAGTCAAATTACCAAAGTACAGAAGACACCCATAATTTAGCAGGAACCGTAATACAACAAAAAATGATAAGTTCCACGCCACGTAAAAAACACTACCAATGAAAAGATGAAAACAGCCTCGAATGAGAGTCCACCCTTTTAATGGTGACAATGCCGAAGAAATTAAGGACTACAATTTGAGGGCATGCACCAGCAATGTCCGGCCCCTTACTTGAAAAGGGGCCGCTACCCAGCTGGTTGATGTCCTCGGAAGAGTGAAGGTTGACATCACCGACGTCGAAGAAATGCGGTGAACGGGATAAGAACTGAGGCGAGTAGGTCCTTGTGGCATTTACTACCGTTGCCACATAAAAGAGCGAAAATTCGGTTTAAGACTCGTGGTGGGAGAGATACTCCGTTGTCATTCACCCCGGTGAACGTCGAGCCACAGATATGCATAAAAGCGAAGTTTTTCAACATATCACTGATTTGCGACCACGCCTCGACGGAAGAAAAGAACGATGTGACCAAAGATGCATCATATGAGCGCTTGAAGCGCATCTATGAAAGCTGCCTCCTCCACTATATAAAAATTGTGCTTGGCGGCTTAAACGCCAGGGTGGTCAAAAAAGATATCTTTGGCACAACAGTCGGTAAATTCAGCATCCACCAGAAAATATCACCAACATACTCTTGTAGAACCCCAGAGGAGATCTAGTGACTGATGGCCAGATCATGCATTAATTATGGAGGAAATACTCTCCTAGCCTGCACAGAGAGAATAATGCCACCAGAAGGCGAACCCGATTCCCCCAACCGATGATGATGGAACTGACGTTCTATTGCCCGACCACGAAGAAGTTCGAATAGCAATTACCCGCTTGAAGAGCAACAAAGCTGCGGGGGCCGATGGACTGCCGGCCGAGCTATTCAAACACGGCGGTGAAGAACTGATAAGGACCATGCACCAGTTTCTTTATAAAATACGGTCGGATGAAAGCATGTCCAACGAATGGAATTTGGTGTTCTGCGAGTTTGAGTAGGTGCCCACTTCACTTTCTTTCACTCCCTCTGTTTTGAAGTAAAAACGCCGGGCCTACACAATTTTAGATTATTAGCTTATAATCATATATTTTGATGTATATAACGATTAAAAATAACAAACTCGGTTTATTAAACTGGTGGTAAATGGTAAATACTGCAGGTGACGACCGAATAGACGAGGATCGAAAAGGCGACGTGCAGATTTCGAGTGCTGACCAAAAAACAAATGAAGTGTTGTGATGATGACCCTTTTTGTTGAGTGGTACCCACTGTGGTGTGTTTACGTGTGTGGATGGCGAATATTCAGCCTAGCAGTCCATGGAGTTGTTGAAGCGTTATCACTACGTTGCTAAGTCTAGTGGTGTGGCAATGTTGTGGCCTTTTCGAATGGTGCCGAGTCGCTGCAATGCGTTGAGGACGCCGTGGACGGGACTCAGGATGCGCAGCAGGGCTTCGTTGTCGCACCGCCCGGTTTGTCTGCCTTGGTCTGCTCGTGGTAGGTGGCCAACCTGCATCGCTTCGTGGGGCACGGTGAAGCAGCTTGTGACGTGGTCTGCCCCACGTGTGGCACAAATCAGCGGAAGCACACTCCTGCGTCATATGTGTGTGCGACATTCAGTTGAAACAGTGCTCATGTGCCTGGGTAACAATCTTTTAAAGAGCTGACAGTGCTGTAGCCGGTGTTTCCGGCGACATATACGGCATCGGATGCGATGCGGTTCGGCTTGTGCGGATGGCGTTGATGGGGCTGCTCGTGAGCCACTACCAGAAGCGCTGGTCGATGCAGTAGCAATGGTTGGCCTAGTACGTGCCACCTTGGTTGCCGACCGAACAATTGGTTTTAGTATGGTAGGCATATCCACGTCCATCTTGACCTCTGTAAAAAATGGTATTTGAATATACATTGTAGCATATAAAATAATGGCTGATTGTGTCAAGTTACGTGGCATGACCGGGTCGACGTATTGGTTGACCATTTCTGTAATTTGATTGTTATTTTTTTCGGTAGTCGGATTGTTTGGTATCTCATTTTCGGTTTCATTCGCGCTTGGTAGAAAGCATAAATTAACAAGCGGACTGGTTAGTATTCCGCTCTGGGTACGGAGATCAACTACCCGGATGTGACCGCAAAATCGACACCAGTAATAGTGAAAGGCAGAGCAAATTTGCAGAGTCCCGGTGAAGGTGCTGCCATAATCTGTGTCCTCTTTTTATGTTTATGTGCAGGCCTTGCACATGAAAATTCACTTTTTTATTTGAGACTTAAGTCGGGGAATACAGAACCCTAGGCGGATTATATGTTGCATTAGGCGATGTTTAGCGTGCAACATTAGTATGTGTTTATACTTGAGGAGCAATGTGGTAAGTCGAGACCTCTCTGGTATTATTAGAGGATGGCGTTTGTTATATATCAGGCTTGAGTTGGCAAGCGAACCATTAGTACGAAGCAATCCTTTCGTACCCAGAAATGGATTTAGTACTAAGAGTGAGTTCTTTTTGTCAATCGGCTCCGATTCTCTTAGTAGTGACATCTCGCAGCTGAAGTGGCGCGACTGAGTATAAGTGGTAAGAACGACCTTTGCCTTTTCTAGGTCTAGGTGCGTCAATGTGTTCCCTTGAGAGTGCAGCGTGGGTTCTCCCTTCACTTTAATTTTGAATCGCTTGATGAAATTGAACATGTAAGCGATTATCCTGAGTGCTCGGGTATGAGGAAAATAGCTCAAGGATGTCAGTATCATGTTGTGTGAAAAGGGTCGATTTTTCGACTTTCTAGGGCAATTATGTTGTGCATGGGCGACGGTGGCCAAGAATCGGGAGATTCTGTTAATCATCGAGGACCATTTCACTACAGAGATTTATTGTTTTTAGATGCTGGTCGCTGTGTCGGATTGTGTGCGCATATAGACGGTGGCGCAATATGCCTTTTCAGAGGCATCACAGAAGCCATGTACTTCGACTTTGTACTCTAGGGCATAATTTATCCATGGTGGGATTTGTATCTGTGAGATATCATTCAGATTGCCCGTGAACCTTTTTCTAAACGAAGTGGTTTCACTTGTACATCACAGTCAGTTCCGTCTAGCCACAATTCTTGTTTTATAATTTTTTCTTATATCATAATTGGCGAAAGCCATCCTGCGGGGTCGAAAAGTTTCGCCAGCGAGGATAAAATTTGCCTCTTTGTAAGAGCTGATAGTGCGGATATTGACTCATTAGTGTATGAAAACTGGTCAGATATCTCATTCCATTGTATCCCTAAAGTTTTTGTTGTGCTTTCCCTTTCGTATTTAAGGAGTGCCTAATAGATTTTCTTTAGGTATGTCCTTTAAAATATTAAGGTGGTTCTCCGTTATCTTTTCTAATGGATACCCTGCTGTATTGAAAGCTTGTGTCACTTGTGCAAGTGCCACATATGCCTGTGGAAGACTGTGGCTTCCAGACAGAATGTCGTCTACATACCTGGGTGTTTTAAACACTTCTGTTGCCAGAGAAAATTCTGACTTTGTGTCTTCTGCCAGTTTGTGGAGTGTACAAATGGCTAGGTATGGGCACAGTTTACGCCAGAGGTAACTGTTTTTAATTTAAAGTCGCGTAGTGGACTATTGGGAGATTTTCAATAATTCACTGAAAGTCCTGATCATATTTATGTACGACTATTTGTCGATACATTTTTTCGACATCCCCATTGAAAACATATTTGTATATACGCCAGTTCAATACGAGGAGCATTAAATCTGGCTGAAGTGTGGGTCCCGTAAATAAAATGCCGTTTATGGAATTCCCAAACTTGAGGATTTTGTTGCATTAAAAACAACTCTTGTGGATTTTTGTCTAGCTTTATTACTGCATGATGTGGCAGTACTTTATTTAATTTAATTTACTTTTTATAATTTTTTCGTCAGGGCTGGCTTCCTCTATGCCGTCTAAATGAAGGTATTCTTCTAAGATCCTATCGTATTCTGCTGTTAGCTCGCCTTTTTTAAGTAGGCTTTGTTTCCATGCTTAAAAACTGTTGGATAGATGAGGTGCGAGGTGTGGGAAAATTCTGGCTTTAGTGGTAGTCGACGTACCCGCCATTATCTAACCGAGTAGTTGTGGATTTGTAAAAATGCTCACAATATCGATATTTTGGGGTTGTGATTGATATGAGGGGAAGTTCTGCTAATTCCCAGATTTAATCAGTTGTGTATTGAGGTACTCGCTTGAGATTTCCTCAACTTGAGTTGTCATTGTTGCGCCTGGTTCCGCAACTAGTCCACTTAGGACCCATCCGAAAATGGTATTTTGCGCTAGAAGTGTTTTTGTAATTTTCTCAACATCTTCGAATATGATTTGTGGTATGAGATCGCTGCCTAATAGAAGAAGTATTTGTGCGGGAGTGTTGCAGTTGGGGTCTGCTAACTTAAGGTGTGAAACCTTTTGCCAATGCATGTTATTTATATGATAGCTAGGAAGCATATTTGTTAGTTGCGATAAAACAATAGCTTCTGTTTGAATGCGCTTATTCGCTTAGGGGGAAATGAGGGCAATGTTGCAGATTTTATTTGAGTTTTGTACTACTCGTCCGCATATTCCCGTAATTTCAAAATTGGCTAGTTTTGTTGGCAGTTGTAGCCTATTTGTGCCCTAGACGCTATAACTGATCGTTGAGATCCTTGGTCTATTAAGATCCAATGTTTAAACAGTTCTCCTCATTGGACCCTCGATGGAGACCACTACTGTGGGTAATAATACACTGCTTTAGTTTTCGCTGTGTAGCGTCTGAGTTTTTAATGCCTTTGAGAAGCATGGTGCTTCTTGGCAATTTCGGAATTTTGTAAATCGGGATTTGACCTTGCAATCCCGATTATATTTTGTTTTTTAAATTTCTGTCAAGATTTCAGCTTGTGCCCTCCATTACACATACACGTTTTGAAATTGTGGCAGCTCTTCTCTCGGTTGTGGAATAGGTGCAATTACTTTAATTAATTTCAATTGATAGGATATCATAGCTTTCGTCTCTTCATACTGATTAAGCAGTTTTCATTTGGCCTATGCTGAGGATTTAAAATTTTCAGGTAAATCTGATTCGTCTGATTCTATAATTGCGTCATAGGCAGCTTGGAGACGTGTACAGAAATTCCCTGGATTTTCTTTTTTTTTTATTTCTAATACCGATTCAGAATTATCTTGAATCATTGAAAATGAAAATCGAGTGCGGTATCGTATTAGACTGTCACTTTCATTTATAAACTTGTATCGATTTAGATTCCTTAGAATCTCCGTTCATGGAGATAATAAATATGAGAAAATTAAAAATATGAGAAAAAAAGGTGCGTGGAGACTCTACGCGCGGAAGAAGTTATACTTCTTAGTGATATTCAGAAATACATATCATTTTGTATGAAAGAAAACTAGAACATTTAAGTTCATTATGCACATTTTATAAAGCAACGTCCAAATGAAGGAATTTTGACTCGGAAAGTAGTTCTGTCTCTTCGTTGCGGAAGGGAATATGCAGCGTAATCATCTCCCTTTTGTACTCTTCGAATTGGGTTGTCATATTATAATTTGTATATCTTATATCATGGTGTTTAGACAATTTCTTGTATTCAATATTGGCGTTGCATTTATATTGCGCACAAAACTGGGCCAAAGTAAAATGAATTTTCTTTTTATTTTTCTTCGCAGTTTTTCAATAAAATTTAAATAAGTCATACATATATTATGTCGTTTGCACATTTGTCTGTATGCAGCGAAAGCAAATGTTCTACAAAAGCAAATTTCTATACTTAAACAAAATTATTTGAACCATCGTATATTTTTTACATGCATAACCAAACCATACTTAAGACAACGCCACGAAAGTGTCAATAGTAGTGTTTGTGGTAAGCACATAAAAAGTCACAATGTGAACGCAGGTTCGAATCTCGACGGACTTAGTCTTTAATTTTTGCATTTTAACATCGTAATACTATACTAATAAATATTTTTCTTACTAATAGAAATAAAATTTATCACAGCAATATACCTGATATACATATACTGTGATAAATTTAATTTCTATTAGTTCGAAAAATATTTATTAGTATAGTATACGATGTTAAAAGGCATACATCTTTCTATCCTATCTTGTGTATCTGCACATGCTCTTATGCATGTATGTATACGCATGTGCGCGTTCCGAAATTCAAAGAATTCGCAACAAAAAAAAAGAGAGACGAAAGCGTACTGTACTTATTGACCGCATTATTTTTGCGTAAAACCTTGGAATTTATTCATTAAAATCACCACTCAGAAGTCTTTTTATCCGTTGTAAGCGAGCGATTTTCGAAGAAACATCATTTCTAATATGCCACAACACAATATTAGAAATGAAGTTCATAAACCTCACGCTGTCAGATAAAACGATATACCTCGTCATCGCGGGTCGATTTCCAAAAAATTTAAATGAAGACTAACTACAGAAATGATCCCGTAAAGTTAAACCTTAATTTTTCAACAGCCAGCGCAGAGTATTTCAACCAAAATATACGTAAAATAGTTGAGAATTCGCAGAAATGAAAGACAAACGAAAGAAAAAGAAGCATAACTTCAATAATGCACAAGCATACAAACATGCATGCGCAGCAGCAGCAAGGAAAGAGGTAACAATCGGCGATCCATTGTATATTTCTTTCATGCATAACCAAACCATAATTAGGACAACGCAATACAAGTGTCAATGGTGGTGTTGATGGTAAGCCCTTGAAAAGTTACGACGAGCACGTAGGTTCGAATCCCAACAGAATTTATTTTTAATTGAATATGTTACCAACCAAAAATTAAAACATTGTTCTATAAAAACAACAACAGCATAAGCATGGCAACATTGTGTTGTTGGTAGAAAAGCCGAGCTGTGCCGAAAGAATCGAACAAACGATCGCCGATTGTCACCGCTTCGCTTGCTGCTCGAACATCTTCGCAGACAAGGTTGCGCAGATTCATATTGAGCAAGGTTGCGCAACCTGAATCTATCGCAACCTTTTCCGAACTCGTATAAGAATTATAACTCCAAAATATCTCTCAGTGTACTTCTGATAACAAAAAATTCGTGTGAATTCTTTGAGATAAAAAGTTTGTATTTTTGTTCTATACCCAATATATCAAATAACAAACGCGTGTCTCGTTTTCCTTATTCCCGTTTCTTATTTGGTTGTGCTATTAGTTTGTTCTTGTTTTCTTTATATTTTATTTATTGTTTCGTACTCGTTAGGATATACTTGTGTATATGAGCGATAATGAGAGAAAAGAAAAATGTTAATGACCTTTGTATATGAGTCCGTGCGTGTTTATGTGCATACGTAATATGCTTAAAATGTTTTGTTAGCAATGCTGCTTGCTTGTATGTTAACATTAACAAGGGGTATTGCTGAAAATGTGCCGATTTGGCCTTTGAATATACAAGGCGCTTTTCAAAGTAAACAGGACTTACAAAAACAACAGAACAAACGGTTTTTTCGGCAAAACCAATTTATTCTATTCAGAATAGTCTTCTTCTGCTTTATTAAAGCTTTTTCCACAGTCCAAAAGCATGTCGAGGACGGATGTGTAAACTGACGTTGAGCATCATGAAAAGCTCCGTCAGGATGGGGAAGGACCTCTCCGAGCCGTTCGATTCCAAACGAGGTGTCAAACATGGCGACTCCCTATCGTGCGCCTTCTTCAACCTGTTGCTGGAGAAAATAATTCGAGCTGCAGAACTTAATCGAACAGGTACAATATTTTATAAGAGTGTACAGCTGCTGGCGTGTGCCGATGATATTGATATCATCGGACTCAACACCCGCGCCGTTAGTTCTGCTTTCTCTAGACTGGACAAGGAAACAAAGCAGATGGGTCTCCTGTCATCAAACAAACAGTCGTCGCACTCCCGACTTGATCTCACGTCATTGTTAACAGTCATAACTTTGAAGTCGTAGATAATTTCGTCTATCTTGGAACCAGCGTAAACACCACCAACAAAGTCAGCCTGGAAATCCTACGCAGAATAACTCTTGCCAACAGGTGCTACTCCGGACTTAGAATGCAATTGAGAAGCAAAGTCCTCTCTCGACGAACAAAAACCGAACTCTATAAGTCACTCATAATTCCCGTCCTGCTATATGGTGCAGAGGCCTGGACGATGACAACAACTGATGAGTCGAAGTTGAGAGTTTTCGAGAGAAAAGTTCTGCGAAAGATTTATGGTCCTTTGCGCGTTAGCCTCGGCGAATATCGCATTCGATGGAACGATGAGCTGTATGAGATATACAACTACATTGACATAGTTCAGCGAATTAAAAGACAGCGGCTACGCTGGCTAGGGCATGTTGTCCGAATGGACGAAAATACTCCAGCTCTGAAAGTATTCGACGCAGTACCCGCCGGGGGAAACAGAGGAAGAGCAAGACCTCCACTCCGTTGGAAGGACCAGGTGGAGAAGGACCTGGCTACGCTTGGAATATCCAATTAGCGTCACGTGGCGAAAAGAAGAAACGACTGGCGCGCTGTTGTTAACTCGGCTATAATCGCGTAAGCGGTGTCTACGCCAGTAAAGAAGAAAAGCATGTTGAACCAGTGTTTTAGGTCGTTGGTCGTTATGGCCGCCAGTATGCTGGTGCAAGCCTTTTTGAATGGCCCCTACGTCTGCATAATACTTCCCTTTCATGGGCAAATCCATTTTTCCGAAAAAGAAGAAGTCGCTCGCTGACATATCAGGTGAATACGGGGAGTGGTTAACGGTTAAAATATGATTTTTGTTAAATAATCGGTCACAAGCGTAGATCGATGAGATTATCGTGCAAAAAACGCCAACTTTCATCTTCGCGATATTCGGGCAGAACACGTCGAATACGGGGCACCAAATGCTTCAAAACTCCAAGGTAGAATACCGCATTGTCTTCACTTTTGACTTCTCCATGCGCGATTCCATTCAGCACTCTGGCGTTTCATTTCCAGATCATATTGGAAACACCACGTTTCGTCACCAGTCACAATATTGTAAAGGAAGGTTTTGTCCGTTTTGACATCTTTAATTATGTCCTTCGAATGTTGGAATCTGAGCAATTTTTAGTCGACAGTCAATTTGAGCGGAACAAGCCGTGCATACACCTTTCGTAAGCCCAAATATTTGGTCAAAATGCGACATATGGATATTTTTGAGATTCCATTTCCACGAATTTCAATGATGATTTCGGCGGATTTTTGATGAATTCATGCACAGTTTCGAAGGAATTTCCGGTGATCACGGATTTTGATTGGCCCACATGTTGATCGTCATTTATGTTCTCACGACCGCTTTGTTGAATCCACTCTTGCACTCTGCTACGGGATAGGCAATCATCGCCATAAACTTGTTTGATCAATTCACTTTACGCTTATGACACTTACCACTTACTTTCACTCACCCTTTTTTGAAGTAAAAACGCCCGTCCTACACAATTTTAGATTATTGGTTTATATTCATATATTTTGATATATGTATATAACGATTAAAAATAACAAAACAGAATAGACGAGATCGAAAAGGCGACGTGCAGACTTCGAGTGCTGGCCGAAAAAAAGATGACGACCTTTTTTGTTGAGTGGTACCCAGTGGGTGTTGTTAATATGTGGGTCCTGTTGGCATGTCCAATACACCAGACATACAGAACCCATGTGAGGTGTATTGGACCGTTGGCAGTGATGAGCCTTCGTGTTCGGTTGTGTTGAGATAATGGCTATAGGGCGAGGCTTATCTCATTTAGCCATTGCCCAATCCACAAAAAGGCAGAACCCACAATCTGCGCAAACTACAGTGAAACAAGTCTTCTAAACATATCGCATATAAGGTTCTATTGAGCGTATTGTGTGAAAAATTTAAGCCCACCATCAACGAACTGGTTGGACCTTGGGGATGTAGGGCAGGTCGCCTCCAAGCTGGTACATCCTGGGTAACGCTAAATGACCTGCGGCCTTCACGGCCTTTCAACTCCCTGGACTACTGTGGCTTTGGACTGGTTTTTGAGAAACTTTTGTATTGGATTTGGTATAACACTGGGCTTGTGGTGGCGGCATTCTGACACCTGAGTACGATAAGGTGACACTCATCAGAAATGGCTGACGGGCTAATGTCGCAACCGCCCCCAACCCGTTAAAACCCTGGCAGGCCTCAGAGTACGTTCAACCTCTCTAGAGTTATGAAAGGATCCACGGGGGGCAGAAACAAGGCAGCTTTAGCGAGAAAGCTAAAGTCAGACCGCCGATTGGCGGCCAAGATCGTGGAACGCTACGGTGACAAGCATGTTGGTCAGGTTTCTGAGCAACATGCTAGTACACTCGAGTGGGCCAAGAAAGTGCTGAGCGAGGACGATAGGGTAGGACCGAAAGCTAAGAGGAGAGAACCGGCGGTCAAGCGGCAGAGGTCGCACGAGGGAGAAACCTTCCTCTGTAAGAAACAGCGAACGGGAAAGGCGCCAACCTTTAGCGAAATCGCTAAAGGCCCTGATGCTACAGTACTTGGGGTGCTCGATCGCAGTAGGGTGGACGGTGCCATATTCCATGATGAATGGATGAGAGTAGCGGAGGCTATCTTGTCGGTCTTCCTGAGGGTGGTCAAGGAAAGCCCTAAGCCACCCCCAAAATGTGTGAATGCCGGTTGGCACCAAGGGCTGCACAAGCTCACAAGCTGTGCTGACGAGAGATCGGCCATCTTTTATAAGAAGGCAGTCTCTCAGGTGGGAGAAGTTTGGAAGGGAGCCAGACTGGAGGCCGTGGCCTAAGGGGATCTTCCTCTTCGTCCTAGGGCTCGCGTGTGGCTGCCGGCCGAACATTCCTCTGCGAGTGAAATTGAGGAAATCCTTAAATATTGCAATCCCTCACTTCCAACGCAGGACTGGAAAGTGTTAAGGCTAGAGAAAACCGATGAACCGTATCGGCAAGCGCTGATAATGCTAAACACGGAATCCATCGGTCCTCTCCGTAAAACAAAGCTATGCTATGCTATAGCCATTAGCTATGGTTTCGAAATGGTAGTGCGGAAAGTACTCCCATCAGATGCCAGAACTGATGGCACCGATGCTGCGGCGGCGGTGGATATGACAAAGGGTGCTGACGGTCAAACGACCGTGGAAATCGACCCAAATCTCTCGGATGTGGCGAGTACTGGGGGCCGTTCCTCGATCGGCGACTCCGCCTTTAGCCTCGAACAACTGTTTGAGGAGGTCTGACTCTAACTCGCGACACCAAATCTGGGGTAGCTCGGATACTAATAATAGATTTCATTATTAGCGAAAATCTTCGCATTTGCAACAGATGAAACTCTCCTACCTTCGTGACCGCAGGTAGGGAGAAGGTTCTCGACCTCACCCTAACCTCATAAGGAATTGCCCCGCTGATCTCGAACTGGAGGGTCCTCGACGATCACTCCTTTTCAGATCATAGGTACATCGAGTTTAGTTTAGTCGGAGAAGGTCCGCCTAGGAAATCTTTCAGAAACCCTAGGAACACGGAATGGGAAGGTTACCGCAAGAGGCTTCGGCAAACTCTCCCACGCGCACCGGGGATGGACTCGTTGGCCACTACCGCTGCGGTGAAAGAGTGGGTTAAAGTCTCCAGCTCGGCGTGCAATGCTGCGCTAGAGAGATTCTGTCCACTGAAATCACCGAAAGTCAAAGGGAAACCTCTATGGTACGGAGCTCTCAGATATCAGGGCATCATGTAGACGTTTATTCAACAGGGCCCGCAAAAGTGGGTTATCTGGTGACTGGGCTTTGTATAAAGCAGGACTTTCAATATACAAGTCCGAGTTAAGAAAGGCTAAGAAGACCTCGTGGAAGAGCTCCTGTGGAAAAGTGGAAGGCTGTCACGAGTCCTCTAGATTCGGGAGTATTCTCGCAAAAACCCCAGTGTCCCTAGGGTATCTTAAGGACGCAAATGGGAAGTGGGCCCTCAGCAGTGAAAAAACACTTCAGATGCTTCTCGACGCTCACTTCCCGAGCAACATGTCCTCAGTGAGGCGATCTCTCGGGGTGCCGCATGACGATTGTGCGGCCTTTGTCGGCATTCTGGATGAGCGACATTTGACGTGGCGATTAACTTGTTCAAACCACTCAAATCCCCGGGACCAGCCGGCATCATACCTGCGCAACTGCAACAGGCTGTTAAGGTGTCACGCAGCTGGTTGACACCTATCTATGAGAACTGCGTCAGATTAGGTTACATCCCGGGAGCCTGGAGGCGAGTCAAAGTTCCGTTTATCCCGAAAGCTGGCAGGGGCTCCCATGTCACGGCCAAGGATTTCAGGCCAAACAGCCTCTCCTCCTTCCTGCTAAAGACTCTGGAGAGACTGATGGACCGGTATATAAGGAGGCGTATTCCGAGAGACTTCTGCCCTGCATACTATGGTGTTATGGCTCGAGAAAGCCATTGAAGCCAAGGACTTCGCTGTTGGGACCTTCCTTGATATCGAGGGAGCTTTCAACAATGTAACTGCTCTTGACGGTCTTGGGGTTGAATCGAAGCTCAAGCACCTCATTCTCAGTCTTCTGTGCGACAGAGTCTTCGAAACAGAATGGAGCAGCGCGCATGTGAGGCGAAGTGGGAGTAGGGGAACACCACAAGGTGGGGTTCTCTCTCTTGTTCTATGGATCCTAGGCGGTGGCACCGTTGCCGCAGATAAGAGGTATTCGCCTGCACCCGGCGGATGCAGTGAAATATTTAGGGCTCATCCTGGATAAGAAGCTTTCATGGAAGCCGAATATCGAGGAGAGAGCAAAAAAGTAGAGTTGGGGACTATCGAATAAAAACAATCAAGTTATTCGATAGTTCAGCAATTTTCATTCATTCGATAGTTTTCAAGAAATCACTCATTACTATTTTTTTCGTTCATTCGAATTTTTTCGTTCATACCAATTTTTCGTTCAAAACGAATATTTTGTTCGATACTAATTTTTCATTTATTACTATTTTTTCATTCATTAGTATTTTTTCGCTATTGAATGATTTTTCGAATCAATGTTTTTATGCAAGTAGATATCTAGCAAAGATTTTTTGTACGAATTCATGTATTCCATTTCAAGTAAATGGTATTATATTCAGCAAATGTACGAATAATTCTTAAATTGTGTATATTTCAAAATTATGTTGAATGATTTATATTGAATTATGTGTGATAATGGTAATTAAATTGAATGCATGTATGAGTGGTAGAAGTTAATAGATGCTTAAAATAGATTTAAGTGAAAAGTATTAATAATAATGTAGGAGGCATCGCCAAATTAATAAGAAGACTAAAGTATATTCATATGGTCATCGGTATTTGGCAAGATTAAATGACAGTTTCTAGTCGGTTTGATAAAATCCAATTGCTTTGAAGTAAGCAGGTTGGCAACTTGGTTATGTATTGCGATTCGAAATTGTTGCTATGTATGCATTCACTTAACCGTTTTAACTGTTGGTATTATTTGCAGCATCAATAGTAAAACATTTGAATTGGGTCGCTACTTATATCGGGTGATTTTTTAAGAGCTTGATAACTTTTTTTTAAAAAAAAAAGCATAAAATTTGCAAAATCTCATCGGTTCTTTATTTGAAACGTTAGATTGGTTCATGACATTTACTTTTTGAAGATAATTTCATTTAAATGTTGACCGCGGCTGCGTCTTAGGTGGTCCATTCGGAAAGTCCAATTTTGGGCAACTTTTTCGAGCATTTCGGCCGGAATAGCCCGAATTTCTTCGAAATGTTGTCTTCCAAAGCTGGAATAGTTGCTGGCTTATTTCTGTAGACTTTAGACTTGACGTAGCCCCACAAAAAATAGTCTAAAGGCGTTAAATCGCATGATCTTGGTGGCTAACTTACGGGTCCATTTCTTGAGATGAATTGTTCTCCGAAGTTTTCCTCAAAATGGCCATAGAATCGCGAGCTGTGTGGCATGTAGCGCCATCTTGTTGAAACCACATGTCAAGTTCTTCATTTTTGGCAACAAAAAGTTTGTTAGCATCGAAGATAGCGATCGCCATTCAGTAACGTTGCGTCCAATGCATTTTGAAAATGGCCAATGATTCACCAGCGTAAGTAAACCATCCAATTTGCATTTTTTGATGAACATGGGGCAGTTGGCTACCAAGATCATGATTTAACGCAGACTAAAGGCAACTATTCCAGCTAAAGACAACATTTCCGAAGAAATTCGGGCTATTCCGGCCGAAATGCTTCGAAAAAGTTGCCCAAAATTGGACTTTCCTGAATGGACCACCCAAGACGCAGCCGCGGTCAACATTTAAATGAAATTATCTTCAAAAAGTAAATGTCATGAACCAATCTAACGTTTCAAATAAAGAACCGATGAGATTTTGCAAATTTTATGCGTTTTTTTTTAAAAAAAAGTTATCAAGCTCTTAAAAAATCACCCGATATAAATATTGGTATTAGATTTTTAATTGCAGTGTTTTCTGTGGTAATATAAAATGTATTTATGTATTTTGTAAAGAAAATGCTGAAATGTTTTTTATAATTAGATAATACAAAAATGCGCCCTGGATTAAAGAGATCAGCCGTGTGGGAGTTTTTTACTAATAATGGTAATAACGTCAACTGCAATACTTGTAAAAAAAATTTAAAGTTTGTTGGTAACACATCAAATATGAACGATCACCTACGACGAAGGCAACCATCATCACATAGTGTGGAGGAGACTTCTTCGGCGATAGTCGAACGAGCACCTGCTGTAAGTGACTTAGATATGCCAAGCTGTTCTTCAACGCAAAGAGATGTGAACTTAACAGTGGAAACTATTGAAAGTGATATAAGTAGTGCTTCTTTGGCACCTCCTGTGAACGTAGAAACTACAAGTTCTTCAACAATACCCAGTAGAAATGTTTCAGGTGGTGGACCATTAAAAAAAAGGGCAATGCAAACAAAATTATTTGTTACAAGCACGCGATCTGAGCTTTCGGAAACTGAAAAGAGAAGTATAGATGAGTCTCTTATTAAAATGGTTACAAGAGATATGCAACCACTCTCTATTGTTGAAAATGAAGGATTTCGAGAATATACAAAAAAGCTTCAGCCTTTGTATTCAATCCCAAACAGAAAACTTCTTTCAACACAATGTTGCCTTCAAAATATAACGAGACACGGAAAAAGCTTCATGCCATTTTGCAAAATATTTCACACCTTTCTATAACAACAGATATGTGGACTACTGACAGCCAGAAGTCTTTTTTGTCTGTAACTAGTCATTTCATTTGGGAAAGCAAAATGAACTCAGCAGTCCTGGCAACTAAAGAAGTGTTCGGCTCACATACTGCTCAAAATATAGCCACAGAATTAAAAAGCATTTTTGACGAGTGGTCAATTTTTAACAAAATAGTGACGATAGAGAGTGATAACGGTGCAAATATGAAAAAAGCGATATACTGCAAAAACACCACCACCCATGTGTCGCTCACACCCTAAATTTATGCGTTGTGGATGCTATAAAGACTGCTCCTCACAGATTATAGCTCATAACGAAATGCAGAGCTATAGTAACATATTTCCATCATAGCTCTCAAGCAGCAGAAAAACTTAAAAATATGCAAAAGCAAATGGGAGTAGCTGAACTTAAGATGAAGCAAGACGTTGCTACTAGATGGAACTCTGGCCTTATAATGATGGAACGTATATGCTTGATAAAAGAACCGCTCTCTGCTGTACTAACTTCCTTACCAAGTGCACCGAACTTTCTGAATGCATCAGAATGGCAAAGGTTACGTGATTTCATCACTGTATTGAAGCCGATAGAGCATATGACAACAGAACTTTCAGCAGAAAACTACCCAACGATGTCACTAGTGGTGTCTATAGTCAGAGGACTGCAATATGCAATAAGATTCCAGCAAATGAAAACTACGGAGGGAGAATGCTTGAAAAGTAGTTTGTTGGAAGTAATTTCGAGACGACTTGGCCAACTAGAGTCTGACAAGATGTGTGCCAAATCGACCTTCTTAGACCCACGGTTTAAAAAGATTGGAAATGAAAGTAACTCTAGTAATGCTCAAAAATGGTTGGGAGAAGAGGTATCAGCATTCATACAGCGGAACCAAAGGACTGCTACAGCCCCAGTAATAGAATTACCCGCGGATAAAAAAAAATTATCTCTTTGGACTCTACTTTACCAAAAAGTAGCGGAAGCAAAAACTATTTGTCACAACGCCCCTAGTGTTAATGCACATATTTCTTTGGAACAATATCTTAGACAAGATTTCGTTGAGAGACATCAAAACCCTTTAAACTATTGGGACAGCAAAAAGGCAACTTTTCCAGAACTCTACGAGCTTTCCAAAAAATATTTATGTATACCTGTTACTTCAGTTCCTTCCGAAAGGGTTTTTTCTAAAGCTGGGCAAATAATAAATGATAGAAGAAATAGACTTAAAAGTGAAAAGCTAGATCAAATAATATTTTTAAATAGCAATTTTAATATACAATTAATTTTTTTTGCGTTCTTCTGATATTTATATTTATATTTATTTTATATGATATTGAATATCTTTTCTGTGCTTTACTATTTTTATGTTTTATTAAAATATTGAATTAAATTAAACTTTTGTATTGGTTTAATTAAAAATGAATAAAATTCCAGTACTTTTTTGTTGTTTGAAGAGCACGCCTTTGCTTAGTTATTGAATTTGATTAAATAAATGAATTAATTAACGAAAAAATTCATTCGATAGTCAAAATCATTCAGTCATTAACAATCGATAGTTGAAATCACTCGATAGTTCCCAACACTACAAAAAAGGCATATATTGCCTTATACTGCTCTACAGGAGCTATTGGCAAAGATGGGGCCTCTCACCGAAAGTGGTCCTCTAGCTCTATAACACCATAGTCAAGCCCATCTTGTTCTATGGTGTCTTCATGTGGTGGAGGGCTTTAGGGAAGACCACACTGGCCAAGAAAGTCGAAATCGTCTAACGGGCTGCGCTAATTAGCATATGTGGTGCATTAAGATCCACCCCAACCATGGCACTTAATGCAATTTTGAACATAACGCCAGTGGACATTGCCGGTAGGTGCATAGCCGCGAAGGTGGCTATTAGGCTCAGAGAATCTGGATTTTTAAAGGAACGTGTATCTGGACAGAATCCAATGTGGTTTAACGTGGGTATCTGCCTAAGGAGGCTCAAATCCACGGTGTTTTCTATTACTAGAAACACACAGATCAAAACAATGCGTTGATCAGAGCTCCAAAGCGTAAGTGTGTGCACCCACACTACACTCTGGAAGAACCAAGGCATGAGTGTCGCCACACACACATACACTTTGGTTCCAAATTGAAAGGGTGGGACTCTCTTTCCACCTTGGTCGGGTGCGAGGCGCATCTAAAACCTCTGCCGTACTCTGGGTCCGGCACCCGGCCGCAGTGCGACTCCACATTGGACTAATGTCCTTCCTGCATTTAGGTTTAAACCACAGCCACCACGAATCTCCGCAAAGGGCCAAAACCCAATGAGCAGACTGAAGTGAACTTCAGGGGCGGCTGCTCCCCGTGGTACCATGTTTCAGTCTTTGGTGTGACCTGTAGCCCAAGCTTGCGCTTAAGCTACTGCCAGTCGAGCCCCCAAGAATTCCAAGGAATTCCTAAGAACCCGACTGTATGATTTTTGTTGTCGCTTGAAATTTGTTATATAATTGCAAGCCCATTTGAAGAATATAATAACATTTCGAGCTAATTTTATAGCACTTTTCTGACTAATGACCATGCTGACATTCGAGACAAGACCAGATAAATGTCATACACAGTGCATGTGGCTTTTAGTCGCCTCTTACGGCAGGTATGCCTTGCCGCGGGCATATTCGGTTTCCCCCCCCTTCGGATATACTCACAAACTTTGACTGCAAACCGGATCATCTGGGTTATGGAGTCGCCATACCGAACTCTGGCGGCTCCTTCTCTGCCCATACACCGACGAGGGAGGTATGGGTGGGAAGAACCCGTTGGAGGAGAGGGGCAGCAAGCTTCTTCACGGATGGGTCAAAGCTTGGGGGAAAGGTTGGTGGAGGGGTGTACTGTTGGGAACTCTCTATCAACTCATGTTTCAGACTTCCCGACTACTGTAGTGTATTCCAGGCTGAGGTCGCAGCCATCAAGGTAGCAGCAGATTTGCTGCAACGCAGTGCATCCACTTTCAGAGAGTGACCATTCACTCAGACAGTAGAGCGGCAATACTGGCCTTGAACTGATTCACAGTGCGTTCAGGGATGGTCGAAGAATGTCTAACGTCGCTATCTCTAGCAGCTGGAATTTTTATTATTAGACTGGTATGAGTGCCGGACCACAGCAAAATTGCAGGTAATTGCAAAGCTGATGAGTTAGCAAGGAAAGGCACCCTAGAATCATTATTGGTAAAATGGGAGCGGATCGGTGCTCCTCTATCTTCTTGTGTTCTACTACTAGATAGCTGGGCCACGCGGATGCTAATCCAACACTGGGCCAGCATCGGTTCGTGTGCGGTTGCAAAAGCCTTCTGGCCCAGGATAGATCGCAGAAGATCTAATGATCTCTTAGCCCTCAGTAAGGCTAACCTCTCATTATTAGTGGGACTCTTAACAGGCCAATGTCCTTTTGGCTGACATGCGGAAAGAATGGGTATCTTACCGAATGCTGACTGTAGAAGCTGTTTGGAAGAGGATGCGGTAGAAACAAGCCAGTACTTCCTGCTTGACTGTCCCGCGTTTGGGAGGTCAAGACTTAACACTTGGGGACGCACACCTTTGGACATCCCACCGAACTGGCGGGTGTTGAAGTTAAGCGTCTGTGTAACTACTATTGGCTACAAAGCGCTTCGCCAATCTGTAAGTCCGAACACGGGAATTCTTCTTCAATGGCATCACAAAGGACTACATTATTAGTCTAGGTGTGATCTTTGATCAGCCATCTAACCTAACATAACCTCTTCGACGTTGTTAAAGCTGCTTTTGGCAGCACGAAAAGGAGTTGCCTTAGGCCGCGATGTCTGAATTAGGTATCCCCGCAAAACTAATACGGGTGTGTGAACTGACGTTGAGCAGTACCAAAAGCTCCGTCAGAATCGGGAAGAAGCCTTCCAAAATGTTCGATATCAAACAAGATTTCAGACAAGGTGGCTCCCTATCGTGCAACTTCTTCAATATAATGCTGAAAAAAAAGCATATAACAACCGAATATCAATTTTACGAGGTTTGTGCACAAAAGTTTCGTTTTGTTTGTACGGTCAGTAAAATATATTAGCTGCAAATTATGCACAATGTGGAGGAACAAAAATTTTGGACCATTGTAACGGTCCTTCTCACGCATCGTGCTTGTACGCGAATATTTGACTAAAAATAACACATTAATGGTGCCGCTTTGTTTGTTCCCAAAACAGAAGAGGTCCATGAAAGGACGAGGCTCTGCAACGATTGAGAAGATAAGAACTGCATCGAAATAATTCTGGTCTCTTTTTACGTATAACTCAAATAGGATCTAAGATTTAAAAAAATCGAACTTTTTTTTTGCATATTTTGAAAGTTTAGACTTTCAAAAATATGACCTTAGAAGGATTTTCCAAAACTCGACTTATTTTCGAAGCCACAGCCGATTTGGTGACGTGGCGTCCGTGTTCACTAGAATTGTTTGCTAAAATTTAAACCACCTCTTTTTTTGAGGTGGTTGACATGATATCTCAAATTCCTTTGAAATTTATATCTTCTTTAGACAATGCTCTATCTTGTCTGCCTTGGATTTCCAAAAATTTTGATTTGAAGTAATTTTAGAAAAGTCGAAAAAACCGGGTCAAAAAAATTGTTTTTTCAAGTCGACGCCATTTTGTAATTTTTTTTTTTTTGTGAAAATGGTCAACACGGTAACGGCATCCTTACTAATGAAGAATCTTCTTGGTTTTTGCGTTTTAGATCCCTACACGAGTTGAAATCACGTCAACCAGGACGCACCGTTTTTTTTGAAGCCCCTGCTCCACAGAAATTATCTCGACGAATTTTGGTTTTTTTCTTGCAATTTTTTTTTTATATTATATTATTGGAATGTCAATAAAAAACACATAAAAAAATGGATAGTTAAAACGGTTTTCATTTTTTTATCTTAGTTTAAAAAATGCTTAAAATTAATGCGTCTAGACCAGAATACACCCTTAATGGAACTTTTTTGTTGAATAATTTCGTTCATCGTAAAAATCACTTTTACTAAACACTGTGATTATTCTGATTTGATATTTGGAACAGATGTCACTGGCAGCCATAACAACTTGTAAAAAAAATTTCAATGAATAGGTCTACACGCCAAATTTAAATTAAAACAAGTAAGGAAGGGCTAAGTTCGGGTGTCACCGAACATTTTATACTCTCGCATGATAAAGTGATAATCGAGATTTCATTATACGTCATTTACATATTTTTCAAATACCGTATTTTTGTAAAGTTTTATTCCGCTATCATCGTTGGTTCCTAATGCATATATTATACAGAGAAGGCATCAGATGGAATTCAAAATAGCGTTATATTGGAAGAAGGCGTGGTTGTGAACCGATTTCACCTATATTTCGTACATATCATCAGGGTGTTAAGAAAATATTATATACCGAATTTCATTGAAATCGGTAGAGTAGTTCCTGAGATATGGTTTTTGGTCCATAAGTGGGCGAGGCCACGCCCATTTTCAATTTTTAAAAAAAACCTGGGTGCTGCTTCATTCTACCATTTCTTCCATAAAATTTAGTGCTTCTGACGTTTTTTGTTAGTCCGTTAACGCACTTTTAGTGATTTTCAACATAACCTTTGTATGGGAGGTGGGCGTGGTTATTATCCGATTTCTTCCATTTTTGAACTGTATATGGACATGCCTGAAAAAAACGACGTTGTAGAGTTTGGTTGACATAGCTATGGTAGTTTCCGAGATACGTACAAAAAACTTAGTAAGGGGCGGGGCCACGCCCACTTTTCCAAAAAAATTACTTCCAAATATGCCCCTCCCTAATGCGATCCCTTGTGTCAAATTTCACTTTAATATCTTTATTTATGGCTTAGTTATGACACTTTATAAGTTTTCGGTTTCCGCCATTTTGTGGGCGTGGCAGTTGGCCGATTTTGCCCATCTTCGAACTCAACCTTCTTATGGAGCCAAGGAATACGTGTACCAAGTTTCATCATGATATCTCAATTTTTACTCAAGTTACAGCTTGCACGGACGGACGGACAGACGGACGGACGGACAGACAGACATCCGGATTTCGACTCTACTCGTCACCCTGATCACTTTGGTATATATAACCCTATATCTGACTCTTTTAGTTTTAGGACTTACAAACAACCCTTATGTGAACAAAACTATAATACTCTCCTTAGCAACATTGTTGCGAGAGTATAAAAAGACGTACTATATTTGCCCACATTAGAATACATATGTGAAGTGAACTGATACTCATACGAGTCCTAATACTGTTGTAAAAGGTGTTATAAAAGGTGTCAATGGAATTTGGAGGCCTCTTCGCTATTTGGCGTCAACTCGAGGTACCTAGTGCAACCAGGCCCTTCTCTACCCGATCCCGCCAGCGGCTAAGATGTCTTCCTCTTCCTTTGCTTCCACCGGCTGCGAAAACCTTCAAAGTCGGGGTATTCTCTTCCATCCGGACAACATGATCCTGCCCTCGCTCCCCTGTCTCTTGATTCGGCAAACACTGTCAAGGTCGCCGCGTTACATCGTTCAATTGACTGTAAACCCTTCTATCGAACACTACTAAGGGCGACTCATCAGATGATGTCATTGTCCATGCCTCCGCACCATATAGCAAAACGGGAATAATGCGGAAGTCTAAACTCGTAATATTTTTATTAACTTAAGTTGACAAATTTTCCTAACAATTATGTTGTTTTGCGCTGAATATATAAGAAATTTGTATATGGCTTGGTCTAGACTACTTATGGGAGTATAATGAATTCGTCAACCAGAGAGGTTGACGTTTTCCACATCAACTTAGGCCCGGTTTCACAGTCCATACTTATGTTGTACTTAAGATAAAACAGGAAAATATTGTTTTACAGTTCATACTTATGTAATGCTTAAGTACTGAAAAGGGGAGACTTAAGCAGTGCTTAAATAACAGCTGATTTGAATTTTCAGCGACATCTTTCGTAGCGTAGGGCAAGTGTCCGTTCGTTTGCACTCAATAACAGCTTATACTTTTCCTTCAGTTCCCATAGGTGCTCCGACTCGCTAGTGATGAAATTTGGGGTTCTTTTGTTGTTTTCATCAATTTTTGACATAATTTTCCTCGCAAATTTATGTATTGTCTGTTATAATTTAAATATTTCAAACATATTTTTATGAATGACATTTGTAAAACATATGTTGCCCATAACGTTGCCATATATCATAATAAAATTTTATAGAAATTGAGCATTGACTGTGAAACGCAAACGACCACTCAGTTTGCAACAATACTTAGCTAAGATTTTATTTAGGCACAACTTAAGTATGGACTGTGAAACCGGAATACAAAACTTAGCCGCTTCCCCTATTGTTTTATACATATAAAGTTTTCTCAACTACCTCGGCTTTGAGCCTAATGTAATTGAGCAACACTTCTCGCAAAATCAAACTATTTTAATTTTTTGTTGTCTTACGGTTCCTGCTAAATTATGGGTGTCTTCTGTATTTTTTATAATTTAGCTTTAAATTTGATAATAACGATTTTGGCGTGATTATATTCTTTAGCGAAATTTACCGGAAATACTCAGATCAAAATGTTTCACTATTTCTTTTCTTAATTTGTTTCATAGTTCTGCTTTTTTAAAGTTTTTAACTGTAATTTAAAAATTGTTTAATGTAAATTCAGTAAAGAATTGAAAACAAATCAGAAAACTGCACTCACTTTTAACTTTGCATACAAAAGCGGAGAATTTACATGATGTCAAAATACTTATCCCATTGCAGACTTCTCTCTTCTAACATTATCATCAGCAGAAACTATTCGCACAAAAAGGAATTGAATATTAGGTAAGCGTGTAGCTGTAAATGCGCTCTTTGTTTTGAGCTGCTGCTCAAAAATATAAAATATGTATAAAAATGCAAAGCATATCAAGGCATAAAAGTCAACGGCAGCGCACGCAGCTTATAATTACACTATTGTAGTAGTTTCAATGAATGATCTAAATCCACTTTTATATAAAGAGACTTTTTGCATATTGTAGGAATATGTATACCTTGCATAAGGGAAAATTAAATAAAGTTGTCAAACGTATGTATGGTAGATGTATTTTTAAGGAATTATGAAGGTATCTTATCTGGTCTGTTAGTAAAGTTATTTAAATGAAATAAGTCGAATTTTTTCAGTAGTTTAGGTATTAATTAAAGTAATAGAACGGAGCGGATTGGGAAATTTTTTAGAATATTAGTATAGTAATTTGTCGACGTTACGAATTTTCGAGAGAAAAGTTCTGCGAAAGATTTACGGTCCTTTGCGCATTGGCTACGGCGAATATCGCATTCGATGGAACGATGAGCTGTGCGAGATATACGACGACATTGACATAGTTCAGCGAATTAAAAGACAGCGGCTACGCTGGCTAGGTCATGTTGTCCGGATGGACGAAAACACTCCAGCTCTGAAAGTATTCGACGCAGTACCCGCCGGGGGAAGCAGAGGAAGAGGAAGACCTCCACTCCGTTGGAAGGACCAAGTGGAGAAGGACCTGGCTTCACTTGGAATATCCAATTGGCGCCACGTAGCGCCACGTAGAAACGACTGGCGCGCTGTTGTTAACTCGGCTATAATCGCGTAAGCGGTGTCTACGCCAATTAAGAAGAAGAAGAAGTATAGTAATTTGACGTGATGACTTCATGACATCATAGATTTATATTTTATTGTGAACGGAAATTTAAAAACGCGGCGTTTGAGTTAACGAAACCACACAACAAGCCGCAAAACCTAATAAAAATATTTTAATTTGGAAAGACGCATTTAAAAAGAACGTTGTACTGCGTTCTTTCTATCGAAAAAAGGGCAATTTCGGGCATATTTTTAATTTGTGTTGGGGTGGTGTGGTATACATTACTATTGTGTTATCGTGTGGGGGGGGGGAAGTGTGCGATGATGTGGTGAACATGGAGCGTCAGTGTTGTGCTTTGTTTTGAGTTTAAAATGAATATTTCGTCTCCAAGTGGTGCTTTGTAGGGGCAGCTTGACAAACGCTGCCACATTTCTACACCGCTGTTGTGGCTAACTCAGCGGCAATATCCTACTACTGGCTGTAAGAAGTTTGCCTGGTTTGTAGGGGTAGTTAATCTTCCATCTATGCATATTAATTTTTCTAGTTTTGCTTAAATTTGGTTTTTTTATTTTTGTAATGAACAATGGTTTATTATTATTATATTGCCTTTTCGATATAAATACTTTTCATGCAGCCGAGCAGCCATTTGGTAAAGGAGCGACTATCGTCCTGGATGAGAAGACAATCTTCAAGTTTTAGCGCTTTTCAGGAGTGTTACATCATAACCGTATATCCTCTTTTCATCAGCGGCTGAAATCATGATGGAGAATATGAAATCTTTCTCAACGATTTATTAAAGACCCCTTTTTCACACCTAGATCGGTTATAAATATCGCAAATGCCCTAGAGACAGGTGTGTGTATTCTAGGGGTCTTGCGAGAGTGTTATGGCCGAGAAATGAGAACGGTTTCCTTTCGAATCAATAATGTTGTTATTTCCTCATAACTAAAATTAATTTTCATAAAGTTTTTTGAAGAAGAGATTTTAAGATTTTCTTTCTTTTTAGCTAACTCACATAAACCTATATGAGCAGCGTTTAAACGAGTAAGTTGTCTTTTAATGCTTTGAGAAGCATAATTTTTATGAATTCCACCAAAAAGGTATATTTGGCGAACGAATGTTGCGTGAAAAGCCTTTATCCTCAGTTTTTTACTTACCTCACGGTGTACTGCTTTTATGGTAAAACAAACAAAAACATTCACATAGCCCTTTATTAAAGTCACTACATGAAATTATGTAGTTTGGAAAAGAAAGAAAGTTGAACTTCTATTGTGTTGGAAATCATTTATTTACGATTTTTTAAATTTTTTTCAATGTAACGCAGCTTGAGGGACAAATTTTTTTTGTTTTCTGTTCCGGTGCGTACATGTACAAAGAAGAAGGTTTTCCAACTCGTGAACAGGCCGAGTGGAAAACATGGCATTTCTAGGTTTATGACACACTTCCATTCCTTGTGACCTGTTGATTATCATCGCAAATGAAAATTTCACTGAAAACTGCATACGTTTGAACTGGTATGGCAAACCGCTGGAACTCAAAGAAGTTCGTGAAATTAAGTATTCTGCCAAATTTTTGAGTCAATTTCAAAATTCTTGCAACTGTCGCAATATTGAATAGTCGCGCCACAATTAGTCGAATGCCATTATACGGTTTCGGTATATGAAAATACTCCTTCTCCTTTACTGGCGTGGACACCGTTTATGCGATTATAGCCGAGTTAAGAACAGCGCGCAAGTCAAGCAAAGCAAACTTGGTTTTTCCAAAGTAGTGGAGGTCTTCCTCTTCCTCTGCTTCGCACGGCGGGTATTGCGTCGAATACTGTGCTTTCAGCGCAGCCGCTGTCTCTTTATTCACTGAACTATGTCAATGTCGTCGTATAACTCATGCCGCTTATCGTTCCATATTCGCCATGGCCAACGCGCAAAGGACCGTAAATCTATCGCAGAGCCTTTTTCTCGTAAACTTGTAACGCCGACTCATCAGATGTTGTCATGGTCCACGCCTCTGTACCATGTAAAAGGACGGGAATAATGGGTGACTTATAGACTTTGGTTTTTGCTCGTCGAGGCAGCGGCTGTACACTTTTAAAGAAGATTGCACCTTCCCGATTAAGCTCTGCAGTTCGAATTAGTTTCTCCAAGAGCAGATTAAAGAAGTCGCGCGAAAGGGTTTTTTTCAAAATTTGGCGCATGGTGAATATCTGGTCGGTTGTTGATTTTCCAGATCTAAAGCCACACTGATAAGGTCCAACCAGTTTGTTGACAGTGGTCCTTAATCTTTCACACAATACGCTCGATAGAACCTTACGTTGAGAAAGCTTATCCCACGGTAGTTGGCGCAGATTGTGGAGTCTCTAAACTAAACTTTAAGTGCACACTTAAATTCCATTTTTGGGCATGCTTTCATCTGACCATATTTTACAAAGAAGCTGATGCCTGCTCCCTATCAGTTCTTCGGCGCCGTGTTTGAATAGCTCGGTAGGCAATCCATCGGCCCCCGCTGCTTTGTTGTTTTTCTCCTGGCGTGATGCTTTCACTGCTTTAGGGCTATAAAAATGTTCCCTCCATAATTTTGCTATGATCTGGGCATCGATTACCACATCACCTCAGGGGGTCCTACAAGAGTATGTTCCGGTCTTGAAACCTTCAGTTGGGCGACGCATTTTTTCGTAGAATTTTCGAGCATTATCCCTGTTAGACAGCTTATCAAGCTTTTCATACCCACGCATTTCGGCCTCTCTCTTTTTCTGTTTGCAAATGCCTATCGCTTCCTTCTTCAACTCTCGGAAGCTATCCCATCCCGTACGATCGTAATGTTGCGAGGTAAACAGTCTGCTTTCTCTCCACTGCGACACGGCACTTCTCGTCATGCCAGATTGCATTTTCCTAAAAACAATGGTTTCGGTTGCAGCTGCACGTAAGGAGTTTGAAATACCGCCCCACAGTTCCCTAACTGAGTTGTTGACGAGTACTCTCAGAGAGGCAGGAGTGCAAGCCGAGTAGAAAATCGTTCGGCTATCTGTTGTGATTGCAGCTTCTCGGCGTCGAAACTTCCTTGTGTTTGTTGACGTGCGTTTTTTTCTGACAGAGACGATTGCGTATCATGGCTGCAACAAGATAGTGGTCCGAGTCGATGTTGGGACCTCGCGGGCAGTATGCACGTCTAGAACACTGGAGACGTCTCTTCTGTCTATCACAACATAATTGATCTGGTTGGTGGCTTTTCGATCCGGAGACAGCCAGGTAGCTAACTGCAGTTTTCACACAATATTTGCTGGAATGTTGGGTACTACAGATAACAATATTACGAGCCCCGGCGAAGTCAGCCTCTAGCCATATGGAGGGACGTTTCCTAGGGAGGCTGAATTTACCGACTGTTGTACCAAAGATACCTTCCTTGCCCACACTGGCGTTAAAGTCGCCCGGAAATTATGCGGCGACATGTCAGGTAAATCCAATGAATTTAGAGAATTTTATTAGATAATTCACGGTTTCGTCTTCATTTTCATCACGATCGATTTATTTGTATGTGCGTTGGGCGATCGATGAGTTTCACTGCCTCGCGTTCTAATGCATCTCCAGCCCGACGTTTAATAACAGCATCACGGGATTCTAAATTATCACCAACAACAACAATTGATATTTCATCGGACGTCGGTGCATTATATTGCCGTTCTTGAGGGCCTGCTTTTATGACGATTCTGTGATCATTAGATGGCGTCGTTTCTAACTAAGTAATAATGATCGAATTTGTTCATTGTGTTCATGTAGCATTTATTGTAATTGCTGCCCAATTTTTCTTCTCTTTCGCATTGCAAATTGCACAGCGTCGATTCACTTCTTCATTTGAATCTCCAAGGAAATATATTTGGAGATATTTGTGATCTTGATCACGATGCGGCAACAACGATTCAGCAAGAAGATTAATTTTCTCGTGAATCTGTATAGTTGCAGACAAATATGTTAATTACTGTATTTTATTGGCGAGATAATTAGTGTTTCATTGTTGGTGAACTAATCTTGAATGTGAGATTGCAATTACGTTCATTCACTATTTCCTTACCAAAACTTCAAACGACGTCATTTGAAAAGAATCGTTATATGTATACTCGTATCTTATAATTTTTGTAAAAAAATTATTCGAATTGTGTGAGTACGCCGTGCTGGCGTTATCGTTGACTAAAACATTGC
>NW_024396366.1:18683408-18691657 GCF_016617805.1 Bactrocera tryoni | reverse complement strand
GCCGTGTTTGAATAGCTCGGTAGGCAATCCATCGGCCCCCGCTGCTTTGTTAATTTTTTTCTCCTGGCGTGATGCTTTCACTGCTTTAGGGCTATAAAAATGTTCCCTCCATAATTTTGCTATGATCTGGGCATCGATTACCACATCACCTCAGGGGGTCCTACAAGAGTATGTTCCAGTCTTGAAACCTTCAGTTGGGCGACGCATTTTTCATAGAATTTTCGAGCATTATCCTGTTAGACAGCTTATCAAGCTTTTCATACCCACGCATTTCGGCCTCTCTCTTTTTCTGTTTGCAAATGCCTATCGCTTCCTTCTTCAACTCTCAGGAAAGCTATCCCATCCCGTACGATCGTAATGTTGCGAAGGTAAACAGTCTGCTTTCTCTCCACTGCGACACGGCACTTCTCGTCATGCCAGATTGCATTTTCCTAAAAACAATGGTTTCGGTTGCAGCTGCACGTAAGGAGTTTGAAATACCGCCCCACAGTTCCCTAACTGAGTTGTTGACGAGTACTCTCAGAGAGCAGGAGTGCAAGCCGAGTAGAAAATCGTTCGGCTATCTGTTGTGATTGCAGCTTCTCGGCGTCGAAACTTCCTTGTGTTTGTTGACGTGCGTTTTTTTCTGACAGAGACGATTGCGTATCATGGCTGCAACAAGATAGTGGTCCGAGTCGATGTTAGGACCTCGGAGCGTATGCACGTCTAGAACACTGGAGACGTCTCTTCTGTCTATCACAACATAATTGATCTGGTTGGTGGCTTTTCGATCCGGAGACGGCCAGGTAGCTAACTGAGTTTTCCTATGCTGGAATCGGGTACTACAGATAACAATATTACGAGCCCCGGCGAAGTCAGCCTCTAGCCATATGGGGACGTTTCCTAGGGAGGCTGAATTTACCGACTGTTGTGCCAAAGATACCTTCCTTGCCCACACTGGCGTTAAAGTCGCCAAATTATGCGGCGACATGTCAGGTAAATCCAATGAATTTAGAAATTTTATTAGATAATTCACGGTTTCGTCTTCATTTTCATCACGATCGATTTATTTGTATGTGCGTTGGGCGATCGATGAGTTTCACTGCCTCGTTCTAATGCATCTCCAGCCCGACGTTTAATAACAGCATCACGGGATTCTAAATTATCACCAACAACAACAATTGATATTTCATCGGACGTCGGTGCATTATATTGCCGTTCTTGAGGGCCTGCTTTTATGACGATTCTGTGATCATTAGATGGCGTCGTTTCTAACTAAGTAATAATGATCGAATTTGTTCATTTGTGTTCATGTAGCATTTATTGTAATTGCTGCCCAATTTTTCTTCTCTTTCGCATTGCAAATTGCACAGCGTCGATTCACTTCTTCATTTGAATCTCCAAGGAAATATATTTGGAGATATTTGTGATCTTGATCACGATGCGGCAACAACGATTCAGCAAGAAGATTAATTTGCTCGTGAATCTGTATAGTTGCAGACAAATATGTTAATTACTGTATTTTATTGGCGAGATAATTAGTGTTTCATTGTTGGTGAACTAATCTTGAATGTGAGATTGCAATTACGTTCATTCACTATTTCCTTACCAAACACCAAACGACGTCATTTGAAAAGAATCGTTATATGTATACTCGTATCTTATAATTTTGTAAAAAATTATTCGAATTGTGTGAGTACGCCGTGCTGGCGTTATCGTTGACTAAAACATTGTTCTCTTGGTTCATGAATTTCCTCAGCACGAACTTGTCTTGTTCTCAATCGTTGTTGCTTATTGTATGCTTCCTGAGCCTCTTCTGATTATCCGACTGGAGCAGATTCTCTTGCATTAACATTTTCCTTTTCCGTACTACCTGCTGCATAATTACGTACGTCCGTTGTACTCGGGTACGCCGACTGATATTAGTTTCTGTATTGAATCTGGAAAGTCTTGCATCCTTCTGAGCTTTGTTTTTCTGACTATTTGGAAAGTGAGTTATGTGGAATCATGGCCGTAGAGTATCACGAAATAACGCAAAAACAAAGGCGACCTTTGGCCTGTATCAAAGGGATGAAAACGATATCTAACAAAGTTGCAAATATTAGAGCTCATACAAAAACTTTAGAACTTTAACCTACGAACTTCATTATCCTAAATAATTAACCTAATGAAATCAGCGATTGACTTAGAGAATTTATAAAAAATATTGGAATAGAAAACAATTTGCAAACGAAAGTTACTTGCGGAAGCACACTTTTACACTATTGAAAAATTCATAGTATCTGTTGTATGGCGGTGAGTAAGGCTATAACCCAATTTTATCACTTTTTACAAGCGCTGTCTCATATAAGCATGAATGGGTTGAAAAGTCTTTAATATAAACATTTAGACAAATTTTGATCTCAGAGATTTTTTAGTGCGGTAGTACACTTTGTAATTTGTTAAATACATACGAGTATTAACATTTATTAAACTAGTATCGTGCGGGGTCACGCTTATTTCCAAATGGGTTCATTCTGTGACAACCTGTTAGAACTTCAAAACTTTCAAAAAAGTAAAGTTGACGGTTATTTTAACTAACAAGCAACTTACATAAAAAAGTTCAAGATTAAAAAATGCCGCTTTTTATTGCAATAAATCTACATATGTAATGCATACAATGTTTTGTATTCCAAATTTACATTCAAAATTTTACTTTTGAATGGAATAAAAATGATACACAATTTCAAAGAGCGAAGTCAGCAAAGACAATATAGTTCCTAAAAAACATAAATATAATTTTACTTTAATGTTTGTAGTGAACTCATATACATACTTACCGAGAAATATAAAATATAAACCAGACATATTTGAAAGATTGACTGGGAAAACAAAATATACAGTTTGGCAAATTAACCGTTTTGGCTGCCGATTGTTCAAAATTCTTCCAACTAATCCGACCTCTCGTGCCCAGTGCATTCTGAAACAATGTACATATAGTAATTTATTTGAATACCTTAGGTATCATAGGTATTTAAAATTTTATAGTATTATTGAAAAAATACGTAATAATTCAGCATTCATTTTTCAACGATTATTCGATTATTAAACGCGATTCAAGGTGTATATACATACGCGTTTTTTAACTCGCTCCGTGTATTCACATTGTGAAAAAAGTTACCAATTAATAATCTATATAAATAAAAATGAATACCAAAAATGTATGTACGCGCATAACTCAATAACGCCTGGACCAATTTGGCCAATTCTTTTTCTTAAATGTTTGTTGAAGTTCAAGGATGGTTTTTACGGCCAGAAAAATTCGAATAGTTTCCGGAAAACCCCTAAAAACAGCCCTTTTCTATTCCCCATACAAACGTTACAATAAATATGAATGTTTGTTTGAAGAGAACGGTTGAACCAATCTTAATGAAATTTTTAAAGGTTGTTTGTTGTGGATCGGGAAAGGTTTAGAAACAAAATACCTTATACTTTTTATGAGGAGAAGTCGGAAAATTGGACAATTCCAAAAAGTAACATTTTCCATACACATTTTTTTCAATTTTTGTTTGTTTTGTTTTTCAATATTTTGATTTGTAAATTATTTGAATCGTTCAATTGCATTCGCTTACTTTTTTATTCCGGCTATCCAAAGGAAAAATTATGGAAAATTATTCAGTGAAAACTTTATGTATGTTTGAGACGATGTGATCAAATACAGATTGAAATTTGTTACGAAGCCACGAAGAGGTGGCGCTAATATTGGTTAACGCGTTCTTTTTGCCATCAAAGTATGGCAGCCCAAAGAAAGGCAAGAAGTACTCCCAAAATGCGATGACATGCGTGCGGAATTATGGATCATGGTCAATCAGCTAGCGATCCGTAACGATATCACAGCACGACTTTTTAAACAATAGCTGCGATGTTTGATGGTCTTTATCTTGAAGCAACCTGTGGTATATGTACATATGATGCTGTTAGATGCTGAATGTGTTCTGTTGAAGTAGCAAAAAGAGGTTTGCCGCACGCACACATTCTTCTTTGGATGCGGATGGTGATTACACCAGATCAAATTGATGAAATCATTTCAGCGGAAATTCCTGATTCAGAGATAGATCCAGAATTATACGAAGTGGTGAAAACCAATATGGTTCATGGACCTTGCGAACCTTACAATCCCTCTTTGGTTTGTATGTCTGACAATAAATGCACGAAACACTACTCATGTGCTTTTCTTTCGGAAACGGAAATGGGAAATGATGGATATTCACTGTATCGGCGTCGCTCACCACACGAAAATGACAGAACATTTAGCATTTAGAGGCGTGAATATCGACGTTAACAACACATCGAAGTTGACAACATATGGGTCGTACCATATTCACCCCTTTTGTTTAATTCACATTCAAAACTCATGTCAACGTTGAATATTGTAGATTGGTGAAATCGATCAAATACGTTTGCAAGTACGTCACCAAAGAAAGCAACATAGCGGTTATTGGCCTTGAACGATATGAGATCAGTAGTATCAAATGGGTCGATATGTGAGCTGCAATAAAGCGCTTTGTAGGATATTTACTTTTGCAATTCATGACAGTTTTCCGACTGTTGTGCGTCTCGCGGTTCAACTTCATTTAAGTCATCGCGTATTGTGAATGGTACAGTGTGTGCAACATTTTGAGAAGCATGCCAGCAGTAGCATTTGCTGGAACATGATAATCACTGGAAACAGACGAAGGACAACGCGATAGTACTTCACATGCCACTGAAGTTCGCATACTTTTCGTGAAGATCATTTCGACATATCAGCCTTCAAATTCGCGTTAATTATGGGATACGAAAAAATGACATTGCCGATGACATTTTACATTGTATTCGCTAAGAATTGGAAATGGGCAAATTTCGGTTGATACTTTCAGTGGTTTGATATCAATTTCACCTCTCTTTTGTCAATTCACTTCAACGGAAGATGAACTCATCACGAATGTTTATCCGAACATTGGCCAAATTATCGTAACTGCGATAGCTTGAGTGCACGAGCAATTTTAGCTGCCAAAATTACCGATGTTAGTGATTTAAACTGGAAGATTCAAAGTCAAGTTCCGGGAGGTTTGCGCTCATATAAATCGATCGATCATCCTGACAAGGAAGACGAGACGATAAATTATCCAGTGGAATTTCCAAATACCATACCAAGCCTGCCCCAGCATCATTTGCGTCTTAAAGTTGGATCTGTCATTATTATGTTTCACAATCTTCATGCGCCGAAACTGTGTAATGGAACCCGAATGATTATGACGTAGTTATCGAATACAAGGGACAGCCATTTCAGTTCAAACGTATTCAATTTCCAGGGAAAATTGCCCTTGCGTTGCCAATCAACAGAACAGAAATCAAAAAGTTATGTTTATTAAGTTGCGCTACATAAAAAAAATGTAGAAAAATCGTAAATAAATCATTTTCGACACAATATAATTTCAACTTTTTTTCATTTCAAAACACATAATTTCACGCAGGGCAACGGCTGCGGGGTCAGCTAGTAATAAAATAAAAACAAACAATCAACAAAAAATCGGAGCTCACAAATTATCATTTATAAACATAAGCAAATAGTGCACGAAATAAATAGATAAAAACAAAACAAAAAATAAAAACAGTAATGAGTGCTTCGCAGCCTCACCAGCAAGGCCGTAGGCATTCCCTAAATGCCTACTTCAGCTTTGTCGACCCAACAACAATAATAACTACTGGCAATAAAAAGGGTAACGGCGATGATGAGTCATCACGGCGATCAGCAGAAAAGGAAACGCAGCAAAGAACACAGTCAGCAGAAGCAGCAGAAAACAACAATCAGGCAACAGCAAATGCGCTGACAGCAACCAGTCTGCAGGTACCAGCAAACGCGCAGGCAACGAAGAAAATCACAACGCAAGGTGAGAACGCAAAAAAAAAGGCCCGTCTGTACAAACAGGCATTGACCGCTACGTCAATATAAAAAGGAAATTAAGTCCTTCAAAGTCAGCGGACAATTCTAAGAAATTTCAAGGCACGCCAAATAAAAATAAAAAGGAAGTTTTAAATAGCAACAAAAAGAAACATTGGAAGAATGTGGTTTTGGAATTAAAACAGTTGTAAATATATTTAACAGAAACAAAGTACCTCAGCCAATGTTTAAAATTGAGTTGATGCCGAATTCAAATCAACTTAAAACTGTAACGCATCCAATATATAATTTGAAATATTTGCTGCATCGTAGAGTAACTGTGGAAGAACCACATAAAAGAAACGGTCCGGTACAATGTACTAACTGCCAAGAATATGGGCATACTAAATCATACTGCACTCTACGCAGTGTTTGCGTGGTATGTGGTGATTTACATCCCACTTCTAAATGCACCCTTAAGAAAGAAGAATTAAATAAAAAATGTAGCAATTGTGGAGGAAATCACACTGCTAACTACAGAGGTTGCCCTGTATATAAAGATTTGAAAGCGAAGTTGTCAGAGGGAATTCAAGCACGTCGTAACCAAATGTTACAAACACCCCGTAATGAAATTATAGCAACCTCTGAAAAAAGGTCTAATCCTATTGCTTCTAACAATAGTAATATGCAAGGAAGATATGCAAATGTGGTGAAAGGCAACACTGTAAAAATGCAACTGCCGCAAAATCCTCCAAATGGAGGTATTGAAACTATGATTATAAATCTTACGTAGTGAATGACACAATTCATGTCCACCAGGCAAAACATGATCCAAGATTTAATAAAATCACAAAATCAAATGTTGCAAAATTTATTAAGTAAAAAATGAGCTTACTAAATATCTGTATATGGAATGCTAACGGTGTTAACCAACATAAATTAGAGATTATCAGATTTCTGTCTGAAAAGAATATAGATATAATGCTTATTTCAGAAACTCATCTAACAAATAGAAATAATTTCAATATTCCGGGATTTAGTCTATATGTTACAAATCATCCGGATGGAAAAGCGCATGGTAGCACGGCAGTGTTGATTAGAAATCGTTTAAACCACTATGCTCTAGAATCTCATGCTACACCACAGTTACAAGCTACAACAATATCACTAAAAAGTCGGGGTTATGACTTAAGCCTTACGGCTATATATTGTCCACCTCGTTTTAAAATTACAGAAAATGAATTTAAATACTATTTTAGAACACTTGGTTAAAGATTTTTAGCGTGGAGATTACAACACAAAACACACGTACTGGGGCTCACGTCTTATTAATCCGAAAGGACGACAGCTGTATCAAACTGTTATAAATAGGCACAATAACCTTCAAATAATATCTCCTGGTAAGCCGACATATTGGCCTAGTGTTCGTAACAAAATACCAGATTTAATTGATTTTGCTGTAATCAAAAATATAGATAAATCGCACATAACAGCTGATGCATGTACTGATATAATCCAAAAGTGGGTCTAACTATTTATAAAACGAATTGGCTAAAATATAAAAAATACGTCAATAGTCACATTAATATTGAGTACAAAATAAATACAGGAAGAGATATTGATGAAAGCACCAAACAAAAACTATAAGCCGCTTATCCCAGAAAAATCGCTAATAGAGAAATAGAAAAGCTTGTAAATGAATCAGATAAATCGTTCCCCTTCCACTCAGCTTAAATTTAAATCTTCTGTACGTAAATTAAGAAAAGCGCTTAAACGTGAGGAAGAATTTGAAACCGAAATAGAAAAAGTCGCGATTATCTTAATAGATAAACCTGGGAAAGATTTAACATAGCCGTTTTCATACAGACCAATCAGTCTTCTACCCTGTCTTTATAAAATATTTGAAAAAGTATTATTATCAAAGATGTCTCCTTTCCTCCACGAAAATAATACAATAAAATACAAACATGGCACAACAGAGCAAATAAATATAAATAGAAAAATAAATAGAATAACTAACGGAATAAGTAAATATTTCTAGCTTTCCGCTTTATATATTATGTACAGAGTTGGGCCTAGCACGCTACCCTGAGGTAGACCAGCCCTTATTGCTCGTTCTTCTGATATGAAGTCTGGGGTCGAATCGTTACATCCGTGAACGTATCACTCGTCACGTAAAAGCCTGTATTTCGTATCATGATCGTAACGCTTCTATCGTAATCTGGCATGATGACATACGTGAACGAGTATATAAACATCCGTTCGTTCGAATCGTCATTCGGACGCAAATTACCAATCGTAATAGACAAATTTATGGAAATGTGAGCAAATTTTTTTTAAATTTTATGTTTTTTATAATTTTTAGTAA
>NW_024396366.1:18670881-18683308 GCF_016617805.1 Bactrocera tryoni | reverse complement strand
TTTGGTTTTAAGGCAGGATAATTTGTCTCTCACTGATTACTACAATAGAATAGACAAAACGTTATCTTTGATTATTAATAAGCAGATTATGACCTACAGCAGTAACAACGAGCTCCTAGCTGCTTTCAACGAACGGGCTAGAGAGAATGCTTTACGTGTCTTCATATCAGGCCTTCGAAGACCGTTATGTGATGTCTTATTTTCCGCTAGACCAAAGGACCTTCCATCAGCATTGGCAGTTGCGCAAGAGCTTCAAACTAGTCATATGCGTTATGAATTCGCAGAAGCATTTGAATTAGGTGACTTAAATAAGCATTACCCATCAAGGCCATTTTTACACCATTGTCAGTCGACAGAGACGAAAAACCAGAATTTAGATAAACCTATCCCAATGGAAATTGATAATGGTTCAAGCTTTTACAGACAACGTAATAATTCGCGAAGTTCCACACACACAGAAAGTTAATTTTATGCCAGAAGAAGCGTCATCTTCAAATGAATATGAACACCAATGCATTGATGATAATTGTAATCAAAATGAAGAAGCTCACTATAATTATGATGAAGTTAATGTCGCGATTTCGGAATGTGAAGATGAAATCAATTATTTAAACTAAAATCGCTCCTGCCGTTTATTACAAAAAAGAGCAAGAACGGTCAGAAGCTGAATCTTGTTCATCTTACAATTCTCCTGTGCACGTCGTTTTCTAAAACAAAGCGCTGATGAAAATGGAAAGCCTAATTTACGTATGGTAATTGATTTTAGAACAAGTAAGGGTGTCACCGAACATTTTATACTCTCGCATGATAAACTGATAATAATTTACATATTTTTTTATTTTGCTGTAAAATCAATTACATTAGATCAATTTGTGTACTTTGAGTATTGAATTGTATTTTCATTTCCTAATGTATATATTATACAGAGAAGGCATCAGATGGAATTCAAAATAACGTTATATTGAAAGAAGGCGTGGTTGTGAACCGATTTCACCCATATTTCGTATATGTTATCAGGGTGTTAAGAAAATATTATGAACCGAATTTCATTGAAATCGGTATAGTAGTTCCTGAGATATGGTTTTTTGGTCCATAAGTGGGCGACGCCACGCCCATTTTCAATTTAAAAAAAAAAGCCTGGGTGCAGCTTCCTTCTATCATTTCTTCCGTAAAATTTAGTGTTTCTGACGTTTTTTGTTAGTCGGTTAACGCACTTTTAGGGATTTTCAACATAACCTTTGTATGGGAGGTGGGCGTGGTTATTATTCGATTTCTTCCATTTTTGAACTGTATATGGAAATGCCTGAATGCCTGAATGAATGCAAAAAAATTACGTCCAAATATGCCCCTCCCTAGTGCGATCCTTGGTGCCAAATTTCACTTTAATATCTGTATTTATGGCTTAGTGATGACACTTTATAGGTTTTCGGTTTCCGCCATTTTGTGGGCGTGGCAGTGGGCCGATTTTGCCCATCTTCGAACTCAACCTTCTTATGGAGCCAAGAAATACGTGTACCAAGTTTCATCACGATATCTCAATTTTTACTCAAGTTACAGCTTGCACGGGCGGACAGACGGACGTACAGACATCCGGATTTCAACTCTACTCGTCACCCTGATCACTTTTGTATATATAACCCTATATCTGACTCTTTTAGTTGTAGGACTTACAAACAACCGTTATGTGAACAAAACTATAATACTCTCCTTAGCAACTTGGTTGCGAGAGTATAAAAATCAATGAAAAAACTATTCCTGATCGATACCCAATCCAGGATACGTCTGTTATATTAGCTAACCTAGGAAGTTCAAAATGGTTTACAACTTTAGACCTAAAATCCGGATTCCATCAAATTGTAATGAGCGAGCAGGACAGGCAAAAAATCGCCTTCAGTATTAATAACGCCAAATACGAATTTTGTCGGCTACCATTTGGTCTGAGGAACGCACCCAGTACTATCGAAGATGTGCTACGCGAAGTTATTGGTAAATTCTGCCATGTTTATGTCGACGACATAATCATATACTCCCCCAATGGAGAATCGCATTTGAAGCATATCGATTATATTCTGCAAACGCTTGCAAATGCTGGAATGCGGGTGTCCCCAGGAAAGTCAAAATTTTTCAAAACGGAAGTGAAGTTGTTGGGGTATCTTGTGTCTGAAATTAATTAATAATGAATTTGCACAGATAAGGTCCATGATATCGTCAATTATGAGCCCCCAAGAACGCTGCGTGCCTTGCGTTCATTTTTCGGGTTGTCCGGATATTATCGACGTTTTGTGAAGGATTATGTATCTTCGCGGTGAAAATGGACAGGTTGGTACAAAAACTTCGAAATAGATCAAAATCAATCTCGACGACGAAGCATTGCGTGCATTCGATACTTCAATATCCCGACTATAACCAACCATTTGAGCTTACAACCGATGCTTCGTCGAAGGCACTAAGTGCGGTTTTGTCACAAAAAAGTCGTCCAATAACTATGACATCGCGAACACTTTCGAAGAGTGAAGAAAGCTACGCTGTAAATGAACGTGAATTACTTGCTATAGTGTGAGCATTGAAAACACTTCGCCATTACTTATATGGAACACAGGAAAGCAAAGTGTTTACTGACCATCAACCACTAATATTTGCGATGTCAGAAAAAAATCCAAACAACAAAATGAAAAAGTGGCGCGCATTTATTGAAGAATTTTCACCTAAGTTTTATTATAAGCCCGGAAGAAAAAATAAAGTAGCGGATGCACTATCAAGACAGTTTTCTCACAACTTAAATGAGACCATCTCGTCCGAAACTATGCATAGTGAGATATCAGCAAGTAACGTAATAAAGACAGTTAGAAACTGTTACCTAAAGATTATTTTCCAAAAAATTATTAGACATTCTATCACATACAATTCAGTTGAAAATCTCATTAAGTGTTTAAAATTTGCTATTAACCCTGACGTTACCAATGTAATACACTGTACTCTTCCCACATTGGGTGAAATTCAAAACTGTATATTATCAGCTTATCCTGGCGTTAAGTTTATTCATACTGAGCTCTTCGTCATTGACTTAATCAATAAGGATGACCAACTGGAAACAATTATAACCGAGCACAATCGAGCCCTTCGAGGGTTACATGAAAACTTTCAGCAAATTCCGCCAGAGTACTATTTTCCAAATATGAAAAAATTACTTAAAACCATAATTACAAACTGCAAAATATGTTTATAAAATAAGTACCAACGTAAACCACCAGATGCATTGATAGGTCAAAGCCCAATTCCTTTACACATTGATGTATTTATAATTTCCAAACATTTATTCCTGACCTGTGTAGACAAATTAACTAAATTTGCTATCGTGAAACCTATTGCGTACAGAACCTTGATCGATATCAGATATGCACTTTTAGAAATCTCGCTGGTATTCCAAAATACTAAAACTATCGTTTCCGACAATGAAAAATCCCTGAAATCAAACGCTATTACAACACTGCTTAGAGACAATTTTTCCATTAGTCAATTTTTTATACCAACTCTCCACAGTACAAGCAATGGTCAGGTGGAAAGGTTTCATTCCACACTACTTGAAATTATCCGATGTATTAAGCAGCAGCACCACATTGATGACATTATCGAATTAGTATTACTAGCAACGCATAAGTACAATTGCAGTATTCATTCCGTGATTAATGCTAAGCCAATTGATGCGTTTCACGAGAACTCAGAAGATACTTTAAAAAGGTGTAACCAAAATAAAAATATGAAAACATATCATCCCGGTGAAAATGTCTTCTTAAAGCGAGTTAATACATGACTTACACTGAACCCAACTGATAATAGCTACCACACATATACATCTGCCTAGCAGTAAGCTGACATCACTCACTATAAGATAACACTATCCAAATAACTAAACTAATTGTCATCCACATCAGTACTTTTCCACTTCAGTACTTTTCCACAATAGAATAGAAACCACAAAACTACAACTGATAAACATATTACTTTGAAGCTAAGTTTTTTGTATAAATACAAGCACCCGCTTGTATACAACATCTTTTTTTTCTGTTCATTAAGTGATTAAATAAAGATCGCTCTACGGAGCTAAAAATATATTTTTTATAAAATAATAAAGTGTAAACTTTAATTGGCGCCCGAGCAGGGACACACTAATAAAAAGGAATCAGAATAAATTCCTTAACAAGTGAAGGATATAAAAACATATCCTAGGAAAGTGTCCCAAAACTAAAAAGGACCTGTCAACAAAAAAGGATTCGATACAAAAATCCTTCAAGGACAAGAAATAAGGTTGAATTCAGTAACTAAAATTCAAGCAAATTTTCAAAACGGTTCAAAACTTAAAAACAAGATAAAATGGCACAACAAGCAGCAGAGATCCAAGCACTCCAAGCGATGGTACTTGATTTGCAGAGGAAATTCGCCGAAGCTCAAATAGGTAATACACCAATAATAGAAGCCCAGGATGAAATCTGTACATACACTGATCCCAAAGAAGTCGACTTAGGACTCTTCAAATCAGCAATAACAGTGTTTAGTGGAGATTATCACGAATACAGAAATTGGAGAAAACTAGCAATAACTCTAATGAATAATGTGAAAATATTTCGTGGACAAACATTTACACTGAAGCCCTGATCCTTCTCAGAGGAAAGATCACAGGACGAGCTGCACAAATCCTCATCAACAACAACACAAAGCTAAACTTCGATGAAATCATAGACCGCCTAGACGACTCATATGCAGATCAACGCCCACTCTATGTACTCGAGGAAGATATGATGAGAATACGACAAGGAGAAAAACCTCTCCACATATACTACGATCACCTGAACCAAGCACTCAACGGAGTATTAACCAAGATAGAAATGTCACACAAAAATGAATTTGTGATGGAAGCTCTATCAAAGGAAGTGCAACTAAAAGCGATACTTACATTTATCGCAGGGTTAAAAAGTACAGCAACAAAAAACGCGCTGTACTCCAGAAATTGCTCAAACCTGATGGAAGCCTACGGTTAGCAAGGACCATGCAACATGACACTCATTATCACCAACTGGAACACATACCCAGAACATACCAGAAGAGTCAGCAACAATGCCAGAGACCACAAATATACCCACCTCTTCAACCAACTTTCGTGCAACAAACACAGCCAGTGGTACCAATGGATGTAGATCCTTCCTCAACAAGATTCAGAAGACAACCATACAATCCACAACCACCACAATTTCAGCAGACAAGCAGACAAACACCGAATCCCTTCAAAACAGTAATGCAACGAGTAGGAGAACAATTCAAGAGAAGCAGAGATGAATCATCAAATATAAATCAACGCAAAGCGCAGCGGATCAACCAAATGAATGATGCACAAACTAATGAAGATAACATATCACTCTACAATGAAGCAGCTAGCGTAAGTTATAAAAATACTAACCAACAAAAACATTTTTTATAAGGTATCACGGTCTTCCAACACTCCAACGTACTGCACCAGACGGAAGATACGTGTATATACTAATAGATACAGGTGCCACAAGTAGTTATGTAAGTAAAGACTATCCATTTGCAGAAAGAATTAAATTAGACAAACCTATTAAATTCAATACATTACATGGAACTTCAGTAGTTACCCACAAAAGAGAAATTAATCTCGTAGGATTTGACTTAGATTTTTACGAAACAGAAGAATTAAAAGAATTTGATTTAATATTAGGAGAAGATTCCTTAAGAAAAATGAAAGCAAAAATAGATTTATTCGAATATTCTATAACATTTAAAAAAATATCTGAACAAGTAAAGGAAAAAATTAATTATACGATAGGGAATAAAACCTATGAAAAAGAAATACACGAGCTAATGAAGAATAATTATAATAATGAGATATTACCGTTTACAACAACGATACAAGCAGAAATTAGGACAGAGACTAAAGAGCCAGTCTGGGTTCGTCAATATCCATACCCTTATGCAGACCAAGATTTCGTAAAGCAAGAAATAGAAAAATTATTAAAAAACAACATTATTAAAGAAAGCAAGAGTCCATACAACTCACCAATATGGAGAGTTTCAAAGAAAGGGCTAGACGAAGAGGGAAAACCAAAGAAACGAATGGTGATAGACTTTCAGAAACTGAATAAACAAACGGTCGCAGATAGATATCCAATCCCAGATATAACAATGACGTTACAGAATTTAGGGAAAGCAAGATATTTTACAACACTAGATTTGGAATCTGGATTCCACCAAATATTAATTAAACCAGAAGATAGGGAAAAAACAGCCTTCTCGGTAAATGGAGCTAAATATGAGTTCCTTCGATTACCGTTTGGATTAAAGAATGCTCCAGCCACCTTTCAAAGATGTGTCGACGACATACTGAGACCCTTTATTGGAAAATGTGCATATGTATATATCGACGATGTATTAATTTACTCTACTGACCCAAAGCAACATATTAAAGACATCACTAATATTATACATACCCTACATTCAGCCAATATGAAAATCTCAGAGGAAAAATCTAATTTTTTTCAAACAAAAACAGAATTCTTAGGACATATCATAAACAATGGAAGAATTACAGTAGATCCAGGGAAAATCGAAGCTATAGATAGGTATAAAATTCCTGAAACACTAAAGGAATTACGATTATTTTAAGGACTAGCCTCCTATTATAGGAAATTCGTGAAGAACTTCGCACATATATGCAAGCCATTAACAATTTACCTAAGAGGAGAAAACGGAAATATTTCAAAAAATAAAAGTATAAACGTAAAGTTACAATTAGATAAAGAAGCACAAAATGCTATAAATGAAATAAAAAATAAATTAAAAGAAAAAGTTGAACTATATCAATCAGATTTTAATAAAGGGTTTGACTTAACCACAGATGCTAGTAACTACGCAATAGGAGCAGTACTAAGCCAAGGAAGAAATCCTATATCATTCATATCAAGAACATTGACGAAAAACGGAACAAAATTATTCTACAAATGAAAAGGAAATGTTAGCCATAATTTGGGCATTACAGAAATTTAGAAATTATTTATACGGAATAGCAGACCTAACTATATACACAGACCATCAGTCTTTAATATTTTCCATATCAGAAAAAAACCCGAATACTAAATTAAAGAGATGGAAAAATTTGATAGAAGAATACGGTGCCAAGCTAAAATACAAACCAGGGCATGAAAATATTGTAGCAGACGCTTTATCACGACAAATAAACATAATGTCAGATACGTCAATGCACTCAGCTGAATCATCCGCACCAAGAAACATAAAAATGATAGCAAAACCATTAAATTCATTTCAAACCCAAATTATTTTAACACCGTCACAAACAAACGAAAAAACAGCAACAACTATATTTCCGCGACACGAACGATTTGAAATAAAATATAACACTGAAGAATATATGATTCAAACATTAAAACAAATAATGAAACCTAAAATAGTAACAGCATTCCACACTGACTTAGATACGTGGCATAAACACAAAGAAAAGACCGCAAACATATTTTCAACCTACTACAAAAGTATTTACACAAAATAAACTACACGATATAATAGAACAAAAAAGATAGGGAAAATATATTAGACTTTACACACAAGAGAGCACACAGAAACGCTCTAAACAACTATAAAGAAATATTAGAAACTTGTTATTGGCCAACACTAAAACGAGACACAGAAAAGATAGTGAAAAATTGTGTCAACTGCACTGAGAATAAATATGAAAGGAAACCAATTAAACAATTATTAGGAAAAAGCCCAGTACCAAATACTCCAGGCACATCAGTACAAATGGACATATTTTATATAAATGGCAAAAGTTATCTCTCTTCTATAGATAGATTTACTAAATACGCATATTTTCGTAAATTAGGAAGTAAACTACATTTTCATGAAATAATAGAAGAAGTGTTATCACAAATTCTTCCGAACTGTACCGAACTCATGACCGATAATGAAAGCATATTCGTCGGCATAGGCACAACCGCATTATTAAATAAATTACAAATTAAACACGAAAAGACAGCAAATAATCATTCAACTTCCAACGCATAAGTAGAAAGGTTACATTCAACGATATTAGAAATCGCGAGGACTTTAGCTAACGACAGAACAACAACTACGGAAGAAGAAATATTCTCAGCAGTCGAGGAATATAACAGGACTATTCATTCGGTGATAAAGGAAAAACCAGTAGACTTATTTTTTAATCAAAAGGAAATTAACGAAAAAGTGAAAAATAATATAGAAAAAAACCAAGAACGTATGTTAGAATACCATAATAAAAAAAGAAGCCAAAAAGATTTTAAACCAGGACAAATAATTTATGAGAAGAGTAGTAGAAGACAAAAATATAACAAAAGATATATTAAACACATAGTAAAAGAAAATAAAGAAAATACGGTGCTTACAACGAAAAATAAACTAATACACAAAGATAACATACGAAATGTACTACCCGATAATAATATTAATAATTCTAGTGAACAAATCACTACAATACCAAATAACTAATGTGGAAAATAAAAAGTTTATATTAACCGTGACATATCCGTCATACATTTATAATGAATCAGATTACTTATATCACATGATAAACTTAACAAAAATTTTAGAACATTATGACACACTCTCAACATTAGCTAAAAACTCTCCGGAATTATATACTGACGTAGCCTTAGTCAACAGAATAGAAGTGTTAAAAATCAATTAATAATTAGAAGAAAGAAAAGGAGCATAAATTTCTTAGGATCAGCACTTAGTTTTATAACAGGCGTACCAGATCATGACGATATGATAAAATAAAACAACAAATTAATGATATAGTAAAAAATAATAATAAACAGAGGTTAATCAACACTCACTTCGAAAACTGTTGGAATCCTTTAATTATAAAACAATTCATCAACAAGTAATGCTACAAGAAATACTCAAAGAACTTGAAGACTTAACTTTAACAATCAATTTCGCTAAAAATAAAAACTTTTACTCTGCATCGTTAAACACGGAAGATATAGAAAAAAATTATTAAATTAGAGAATTCAGACATTCCTGTAATAAATATAATGGAATATTCGGATATACACACTTGTAGAATTAATAACACATTTATTATTATATATAAATACCTATAATTAAACAAAAATGTGAAACATATGATATTACACCAATAGCATATCGACATGGGAAGTTACAATTAGACAATAAAGTATCTAAATGTAAAAACGAAATAAAAAGAATTAACAAATGTAAAAATATTTTATCAAAATTTATATGCCAAGAAACTAAAACAGATACTTGTACAATACCAATGTTATTAAACCTCAAAGCACAATGCAATGTAAAAGAAGAATCCAATGAAGAAATAATTGAAATAAATGAAGGAAATATTTTAATAAATGGTAAAAATAAAATAAATAATGAAACTACCACAGGAACATACCTAGTGCAGTTTAAAGAAAATATAAAATTAAATAATATAACATTTCACAATCAAAACGAGGAAATAAAAAAATATATCCTGTCAAAAGAAGAAAATAATATTAAAATCCTAGATATATTAGAATCAAACTCAAAATATAAATTTAATAACATTGAAAAACTACATAAATTTATTATACCATACGAAGAACACCCAATACAAAGCATATTTGTAACCCTAGTAATTATATGTATACTAGCTACAACAATATACTTAAGTTTTAAATTGTATTATGCCATATTGAAATGTAAAACTCTAAAACTTAAAGAAAATCAACAAAAAAGATATGAACAAATACTGAAGGCTCAAGGATTGGAACATCTCATAAAGAAAGATGCAATCACAAGCGTATAAAAAGATCAGGAGATCTTTTCAATAAAGGGAGTTAATACATGATTTACACTGAACCCAACTGATAATAGCTACCACACATAAACATCTACCTAGCAGTAAGGTGACATCACTTACTATAAGATAACACTATCCAAATAACTAAACTAATTGTCATCCACATCAGTACTTTTCCACTTCAGTACTTTTCCACAATAGAATAGAAACCACAAAACTACAACTGATAAACATATTACTTTGAAGCTAAGTTTTTGTATAAATACAATCACCCGCTTGTATACAACATCTTTTTTTTCTGTTCATTAAGTGATTAAATAAAGATCGCTCTACGGAGCTAAAAATATATTTTTTATAAAATAATAAAGTGTAAACTTTAATTAGCGCAACAAGAGACTTGGCAACAAATTGGATAAAGTTTTTTTACTGAAAATTATCTAGAAAGATATTGGTACAACAGTTTTAATAGATGGCAAAATAATACATAAGACCAATCTTAGATAAAACATATTATTTAGTAAAAAGAAGACAAGAGAAACACGTTGACAAACCGAACTTAAACAAGTAAGGAAGGGCTAAGTTCTGGTGTCACCGAACATTTTATACTCTCGCATGATAAAGTGATAATCGAGATTTCATTATCCGTCATTTACATATTTTTCAAATACCGTATTTGTGTAAAGTTTTATTCCGCTATCATCATTGGTTCCTAATGTATATATTATTTCATTCTTCCGTAAAATTTACTGTTTCTTCTTTCTTGATTTTCAACATAACCTTTGTATGGGAGGTGGGCGTGGTTAATATTCGATTTCTTCCATTTTTGAACTATATATGGAAATGCCTGAAGGAAACGACTATATAGAGTTTGGTTGACATAGCTATAGTAGTTTCCAAGATATGTACAAAAAACTTAGTAGGAGAGGGGCCACGCCCACTTTTCCAAAAAAATTACGTCCAAATATGCCCCTCCCTAATGCGATCCTTGGTGCCAAATTTCACTTTAATATCTTTATTTATGGCTTAGTTATGACACTTTATAGGTTTTCGGTTTTCGCCATTTTGTGGGCGTGGCAGTGGGCTGATTTTGCCCATCTTCGAACTTAACCTTTTTATGGAGCCAAGAAATACGTGTACCAAGTTTCATCATGATATCACAATTTTTACTCAAGTACAGTTTGCACGGACGGACGGACAGACAGACATCCGGATTTCAACTCTACTCGTCCCCTTATCACTTCGGTATATATCTGACTCTTTTAGTTTTAGGACTTACAAACAACCGTCATTTGAACAAAACTATAATACTCTCCTTTTGCAACTTTGTTGCGAGAGTATAAAAATTAATCAAAACCAACCACTTTTTTCATGTTTTAAATGATCATATTTTTTTCTCTTTCGCTTTAAAATTGTTAATTGAATAACTTTACGTTCTAAGAAGAAAAGTGGCTATTTAAATTTAAATACTCACTGTATAGATTTATAAGATATATTGTAATTAATTAATAAGATAAGTAATTGTTTCCGCAAATTGAATGTTAATGACTGCGTAAAGATTCGCCAATCAACAGGCACATACCAACATCGAAAACAGCCTGGTTCAGATAGACTTTACTTCTATCCGAAGACGTTCGATTTTAACAACGGGGGTAGTTAAGGTATCATCTTTGGATGATTGATTTTGCAACCCATTTTCGCATGCTGGGTTATGTTGGAAATCGCTTTTGACTGATCTATTTTGTTCTCCATTTTCTTATTCCTGGAATAACGTAAGAATTTTGACGCTTTGCTGTCAAACGCAGCAACCCTGCATTAACCACAAAGTAAATAGTGATGATGACGCTCACATTCCTGGAATTCCAGCACATTAATTGGGTAACGGTACTAATAATGTGGAAAAATACTGACGCTAGTTGTTTAATCATGACAGTGTCAGAAGGTTACGAGCAAATGCAAAATCATTGGATCGATCATTATGAAAGTGCCCATCAGCAAAAGGAGCTGAATCCTCATAAATTTAAAAGTTGTATTCATCTACCTTCAGTTGTATTCATCTATCTTCAGTTGTATTCATCTATCTTTATAAATATTAATTAAATAATAAATCCGAGTGAAAACACGAAAATATAATTGGCGCCCAACTCGCAGCAAATAATAAAACCAAAGGACCATAGTATCCTGAGAAGTTGCTCTACCGAAAAGGACCATAAAATCCTGATTAACTGTACAACCCGGAGTATCATATAATTTTTATAAGCTGTCCAACTCAATGCAGATATCTAATATAGGATAACGAAAAACTGTAATTGATTTTTTAAAATACATATAAAGTTGACGTAAGTAAAATATGAAATTATGATTGATAATTAAACTGTGAAAAAGTTTGAAAATATTTCGAAAAAACACGTGTTCATAGCTTAAATTGTCGGAATTTAAAGATAAAAATTTGCTACATTTTCTGTAAAAATTGGTGACAGAAAATATTTACTCTTTTTGGTTTTAAGGCAGGATAATTTGTCTCTCACTGATTACTACAATAGAATAGACAAAACGTTATCTTTG
>NW_024396366.1:18571274-18670763 GCF_016617805.1 Bactrocera tryoni | reverse complement strand
ATTCTTCACTTGTTTCTGCCTAAATTTTAGGCAATAGTTTAATAGTGTCACTATTTATTTATCGATCAGCATTATTTTGTTTTCGTATCTAGCTTTTAGAACTTCCCAAGCCAAGTTGAAATTATTCGTCATCTAATGCGAACTGTTTGACTATTCCGCCTGCTTGACCTTTTTCTTTGCATCGGACGTGATACAATTTTTGTGCTTTCGATAGCTTGGGATGGTTGATGTATACGGCCGTGAAATGTCCCGAAAGGAAGGCCATTCTTCATAACCTCCGTAAAATGTTTCTGTGTCACATGTCACCTCGAGGTGGATGCCTGAACTTGCTTCTTGCAATTGCTTTTATTAGCTTTAATTAATCGGAGATCATACTCGTACTGGTCTAAGCAGTTTTCGTATATTCCGTAATCCGAATGCTTAAAATTTTGTGGTGGGTCGAAATCGCCAGATTCTACTATGGCGTCATGAGCCGCTTGGAGGCGAGCCCAAAAACTTTTAAGATTTGGGCTTTTTATTTTTAATAACGATTCCGAGTTTTCCTGAATCGGTAAAGAGGCAAATCCAGTGCAGTATCTTAATAAACTGTCACTTTCTGAAATAAATTTAGCAACTTGTTTTGATTTTTATTATTATTCATTATTTTTACTGTATGGTAAAATATTTGTCAAAATGAGTTTAATTTTTCTGAGTATAAATATAATACTCTTTTCAATAAATGAGAGTTTATTTCGTATAAGCAGTGATTTTTGGAGGATGGAGTCATGTGTAGGAGTTCACTGATCGCCATTCAGTTGTGAGTGGCCAGAAACGATTCTTTTACACATGGCTCAAGCAGCTCACTACTTCCGATCTTTGGCCCAGTATTCTCTGGGTAGCCTAAGAACATCCGTTCGAAGGCGAGCTTAAGTGAGAAGGCGAAACATCCCCCACATAGGGTTGTGCGCTGGGTTTGGGACCCGCCACGTAAAAAAACACCCCCAGTGAATAGCTATAACCAGCCTCGGATGACAGACCCCCCTTTTGATGACGACCATGGCAAACGAAATAGGGACTACGAATTAAGGGCATGCACCTGGAATGTCCGGTCCCTTAATTGGGAAGGGGCCGCTGCCCAGCTGGTTGATGTCCTCGTAAAAACAAAGGCTGACATCACCGCCATCCAAGAAATGCGATGGACGGGACAAGGACAGAGCCAAGTAGGTCCTTGCGACATTTAATACAAATAGTAAATAGAGTAGGTCCTTGTGACATTTACTACATTCACTGCGGTGAATGAACGTCTACGGAAGAGAAGGACGATGTGACCAAAAGGAGCGCACTTATGAAGGCTGCCCCCGCCACGATGTCAAAATCGTGCTTGGCGGCTTTACCGCCAGGGTCGGCAAAGAGAGTATCTTTGGCACTGCGGTCGGTAAATTCAGCCTCCACGACGAAACATCCCCAAATGGGTTGAGGCTGATTGACTTCTCTGGGGCCCGAAATATGGTTATCTGTAGTACTACATTCCAGCATAATAAGATTCATCAAGCTACCTGGCTGTCTCCGGATCGAAAAACTACCTACCAGATCGATCATGTTGTGATGGACGGAAGACACGTCTCCAGTGTTTTAGATGTGCGTGCGCTCCTAGGTCCTAACATCGACTCGGATCACTATCTTGGTGCAGCTAAGATTCGCACCCGCCTCTGTGCAGCAAAAAACGCACGCCAACAAACACAAGGAAGGTTCGACGTCGAGAAGCTGCAATCACAACAGACAGCCGAACGATTTTCTACTCGGCTTGCACTCCTGCTCTCTGGGAGCACTCGTCAACAACTCGGTATAAGGGAACTGTGGGACGGCATTTCAAACTCCTTACGTACAGCTGCAACCGAAACCATTGGTTTTCGGAAAGCGCAAAAGAACAGCTGGTACGACGAGGAGTATCATGTCGCAGCGGAGAGAAAACAGTCTGCCTACCTCGCAACATTACGATCGACCACAACACGTGCGTAATGGGATAGTTACCGAGAGTTGAAGAGGGAAGGGAGACGCATTTGTAGACAGCAAAAGAAAAAGGCTGAAATGCGTGAGTACGAAGAGCTTGATAAGCTGGCCAACAGGGGTAATGCTCGAAAATTCTACGAAAAAATGCGGCGGCTTACAGAAGGTTTCAAGACCGGAGCATACTTTTGTAGAACCCCCAAAGGTGATCTAGTCACTGATGCCCAGAGCATACTTAAATTATGGAAGGAACACTTCTCCAGCCTGCTGAATGGAAGTGAACGCACAACACCAGGAGAAGGAGAACCCGATTCCCCAATCGATGACGATGGAGCAGACGTTCCATTACCCGACCATGAAGAAGTTCGAATAGCAATTGCCCGCCTGAAGAACAGCAAAGCGGCAAGGGCCGACGGATTGCCAGCCGAGCTATTCAAACACGGCGGCGAAGAGCTGATAAGGAGCATGCATCAGCTTCTTTGTAAAATATGGTCGGACGAAAGCATGCCCAACGATTGGAATTTAAGTGTGCTATGCCCAATCGATAAGAAAGGTGACCCCACAATCTGCGCCAACTACCGTGGGATTAGCCTCCTCAACATCGCATATAAGGTTCTATCGAGCGTATTGTGTGAAAGATTAAAGCCCACCGTCAACAAACTGATTGGACCTTATCAGTGTGGCTTCAGACCTGGAAAATCAACAACCGACCAGATATTCACCATGCGCCAAATCTTGGAAAAGACCCGTGAAAGAAGAATCGACACACACCACCTCTTCGTCGATTTCAAAGCTGCTTTCGACCGCACGAAAAGGAGCTGCCTTTATGCCGCGATGTCTGAATTTGGTATCCCCGCAAAATTAATACGGCTGTGTAAACTGACGTTGAGCAACACGAAAAGTTCCGTCAGGATCGGGAAGGACCTCTCCGAGCCGTTCGATACCAAACGAGGTTTCAGACAAGGCGACTCCCTATCGTGCGACTTCTTCATCCTGCTCCTGGAGAAAATAGTTCGAGCTGCAGAACTAAACAGAGAAGGTACCATCTTCTATAAGAGTGTACAGCTGTTGGCGTATGCCGACGATATTGATATCATCGGCCTCAACACCCGCGCCGTTAGTTCTGCTTTCTCCAGGCTGGACAAGGAAGCACAGAAAATGGGTCTGGTAGTGAACGAGGGCAAGACGAAATATCTCCTGTCATCAAACAAACAGTCGTCGCACTCGCGACTTGGCTCTCACGTCACTGTTGACAGTCATAACTTTGAAGTCGTAGATAATTTCGTCTATCTTGGAACCAGCGTAAACACCACCAACAATGTCAGCCTAGAAATCCAACGCAGGATAACTCTTGCCAACAGGTGCTACTTCGGACTGAGTAGGCAATTGAAAAGTAAAGTCCTCTCTCGACGAACAAAAGCTAAACTCTATAAGTCGCTCATAATTCCCGTCCTGCTATATGGTGCAGAGGCTTGGACGAAGTCAACAACTGATGAGTCGTTGTTGCGAGTTTTCGAGAGAAAAGTTCTGCGAAAGATTTATGGTCCTTTGCGCGTTGGTCACGGCGAATATCGCATTCGATAGAACGATGAGCTGTACGAGATATACGACGGCATTGACATAGTTCAGCGAATTAAAAGACAGCGGCTACGCTGGCTAGGTCATGTTGTCCGGATGGACGAAAACACTTCAGCTTTGAAAGTATTCGACGCAGTACCCGCCGGAGGAAGCAGAGGAAGAGGAAGACCTCCACTCCGTTGTAAGGACCAAGTGGAGAAGGACCTGGCTACGCTTGGAATATCCAATTGGCGCCACGTAGCGAAAAGAAGAAACGACTGGCGCGCTGTTGTTAACTCGGCTATAATCGCGTAAGCGGTGTCTACGCCAATTAAGAAGAAGAAGTGATTTTTATAGCTATTGCGATCACTGCTTTTCTTAATGTCATAGGTATGTTAAGTAGCTCTAACCTGCAATAAAACCAAAATAAAAATATATAATCTGAAATAAAGGGAATTAATTTTAATGCAATACCTTTAATTTTACATAAATTGAAACAGAATAATTTATATATTCAACAAAATTTAATTAGCATTAATATTAGTCATGAAAATAAGTTTTCAAATTAAAAAAATGCTGTTTGTTTCAAATTGCACATGTTCAGATCTAAAATGGAATAAAAATTGTTTTTCTTTTTTCAAAATAAAATTAAATAACATTTTGTCCTGTCTTCGTCCAAGCCCATTCCCCTTTCACTTAAAATAAGTCTAGCGTGAGAAAAAAGTCGTCCGCAGGACGCTAAGCATCCTAGCTTTATCCGAGCTACGGGATACAGATATGGATATTTATATTTGTTGTGCTGCTACCATTTGTAGGAATCCATATTTCGAGCAATTATTACCTCTTCCAAATAATGGCTAATTGCTCTTGAATTACAAGTACCTCGCGGCTTGTTTGACGCAATATTTGAGTCTACATATATAGCTCCATATTGCAAACTCTGAGGTTTCTACTTGTGGTCCTTGGGGTTCATTTGCTTGTTCTTTATGAATTACCCTACTTACATCTGCAGTGATACGATTTTTAAATATGTCGGCTATTGTGGGGTCAGAAAAGGCGAAATTTTTGAAACGAGGATCTAAGAATGATGCCATGCCTAGAGAGTTGCTCTTTTTGGTATCTCCTAATCTTTCATTTATACCATTTAATTATTAACCCTTTGTTTTCATTTTCCATATTAGTGGTGGAAAAAATTAACTGACTTGTTTTGTTTCCCTTTAGTGCTAAATAGTCATAAATTGTAAGAAAATTAAAAATAAAATAATCAGGTTTACAGCCCCCCAAAAATTGTACGATATATCGTACAAAGTTCACAAAAGGAGTAAACATCTTTTTATATCTGCTTATGTCATTTATTCATATTTTTGAAATAAAAACACAGTTAACAACGCAAACCTTAAAATATTTTTAATATCTTACCTTAAAAGGCTTATAAATTATTATAAACTTTATTAAAAAATTTATTAAATTACTTATATAAAGAATACTAAATTAAGGGAGGTACAATACTCTTTTGCGATGTATGTAAGTTTGTGGAAAAATATATATACATATATACATATATGTATCGTAAGAATCTTAGTTTAAACTTTTATCATAATTTAAGAAACAGTTGTTTTCTTTTGAAATGCACAAATGAATCTTACACTTAGTGCATATAAAATATGTACGTCTACGACATCCTATGTTCTTGCACCTCGTTTGACTTGTTTTGCCGTCATGAGCAGGAAAATGGTCAACCCGATCTTCAGACACTTCTTTTTGCGGTCGTGTTTCATATCTGAAAATAAAGAGAGAAATAAATATATTTTTTAAATTGCATAAATGTAGTATAAATATGAAAATTGATCAATACCTTCTTACTTTACTGCTTGGTCTAACGTCGGAATTTATTATAGACATTGGACGCCCTCGTTTGCGAATAGTTGCCGCTTTCTCAAATAAAACAAGCCTGTTTGCAACATTCATCCTAAAATCATGCAGCTTCATTATGTCCGTTGTGGGAATATTATGTCTATTGCAATCCTTTTTGTATAAAATCCAAGATGATATCAATGCGAAATCAATGAAGTGCGAAGTGATGCGAAGTGTCCATTTAGAAGATTTCAAAAAAATTCTATAGTAACTTATTAACTGGTCCAGCAAATCGACCCCACCCATCGATTCGTTATATTCCTTCACAATTTTTGGTTTTTTCACTACTATTGTTTCTTTGGTCTTTTTACAAAATCGTTTAGCAACATCTTGTTCCCCAATCGCTTCAAAGTTAGAGGCTAAGTAAATAGGCTTATTATCCAGCCATTTTACAATGCAAATTTTTCCATCCGTGCTTATCAATCAGTCAGACGATCCTCTTCCTTGCTTCAGAAGATCTTTATCAGATACAAATGTAGTCCGACCAAATCTGTTAACCCGAGCTGTTCCTGTCGCATTTATATTCCTTTGCGATAATATTTCCAGTAAGTTATAGGAATTGAAAAAATTGTCGAAATACAGATTATGCCCAGATTTAGTCAACCTTTTATATCGGGTGATTTTTTAAGAGCTTGATAACTTTTTTTAAAAAAAAAACGCATAAAATTTGCAAAATCTCATCGGTTCTTTATTTGAAACGTTAGATTGGTTCATGACATTTACTTTTTGAAGATAATTTCATTTAAATGTTGACCGCGGCTGCGTGTTAAATGGTCCATTCGGAAAGTCCAATTTTGGGCAACTTTCGAGCATTTCGGCCGGAATAGCCCGAATTTCTTCGGAAATGTTGTCTTCCAAAGCTGGAATGGATTTACTGGCTTATTTCTGAATGGCTTGACGTAGCCCCTACACTGTAAATGGCTTGTAGCGTTGTTCCATCTTGTTGAAACCATGATCATGAGTCAACGCCATCTTAAATGAAACATTATCTTCAAAAAGTAAATGTCATGAACCAATCTAACGTTTCAAATAAAGAACCGATGAGATTTTGCAAATTTTATGCGTTTTTTTTTAAAAAAAAGTTATCAAGCTCTTAAAAAATCACCCGATATAAATGAAGAACTATTGCGGAAGAAAAGCCTACCGTACGGACTAAATTCTCGTCGAGGTTAGTATTTTTGCCTTGATATAACTCGAATTCATATGGAAAACCTGACTTTCCACACAGGACGTAATTTTTAACACCCCAGGGATTGGGTTTACCCTTTTGGTATATTTTGCAAGACAATTTTCCTTTAAATGGAATAATTTGTTCATCGATACATACATCTTCTTCCACAGGTTCCTCTTGGCAGCGTTTTCTTATTGTTTCTATTAAAGGACGAATTTTGAAAAATGTGTCATTGCAATTAGGAGGGATCAACAGATTGTCAATGAAATGTATGTAGGTTTAGGCGTAACTGTCTGAAGCGTTTTAACGACATTGTGTTCTTAAAAAGCTCTATCGAAAGTGTAGGATCCCAAAATGTTGTCATCCTACCAAGCTGCATGCAACCCATGGCTATTTGTAATCCAATTAACATTTTCATTTCCCAATTTTGAGCTAGTTTGAAACCCGATACTTTATTTTGGACAGCGTATAAATTTGTATAAAATGTCGTTTTCTCAAAAATTTCGTCAGGGAAAAATTGTTCAAAGTATTGGTAGGGCTCCAAAATATTTAATACTTGTTGAAAATCTGGTTCAAAATGAAAGCCAGACCCATTAAATTTCCTTCGTCTCCATTTAATTTCCGCTTTTGAGGTTAATACCAAAATTTGCTCAGATAATATGTCTCCTTCCAGCTCTAAATCCTCATCAATAACAATGTCATCAAAATTTTGTACGTTCAGTAAGCTCACGTTGTCCAATAAAACCGAGGAACTATTATGTATTATCTCATCAATAATTATTTCATCATCTGGATGAAGTTCCCCCATCAACTCTTCATTATTTGCTTCACATGCTTCATGGTCATCCTCCAAATCAGAAACATTTGGATCGATTTCATCCAAAATTTCCAAAATCTCTTCCTCTGTAAAAGGCTTTATTTTACAAAATGTGCTATGCATATACTTGCGCCTTCAATCTCTGAATTATTTAAAATTTGTGTCATAAGTAAAATTTCACATTAATAAGAGCGATTGCTTGTCATATTTCCCAGAAAAAATCGCGTTGAAAATTGAGTTGAACATAACGATGCAATTGCTGCTAAGTGACAACCGTTCGTGACTTTTGTGCGATTTATCGACCAAATCAATTATGTGCGATATGTTGTACATTTGAGTTGCCTACCTTTGTATCGTCCACGTCTTTTGAGCAAGCATCTATTTTATTTATGTGGATAATTTTTAATTACTATATTTTCTTAATGATACAATATATATTACTTTAAAAAACCTGCCTTAAATTTCATCATACTTTTTCAGCAAAAATTAAAAAAATAGATTTTTGAGTGTACTTTAAAGAATATGAAAATTTACCAAAGGGAGCTTGCGACAAATTCATTTTCCTTAAACATTTTATATGAAGGAAATAAAATTTTGTATTTCCTTAGGTAGCGAATAGTTCAAAAAAACATAAGTTGACTTTTCTTCACGAAAACAGTGCTCAACTTCCCCAAAAAAAAATTTATAAACTAGCTTGTACGATATATCGTACAAAGTTACGCAAAGGGTTAAAAAGCCACTGCTTTTATTGCATCTACATAAGAATTGGCTTTTGTCCACCTGGTAAACACGCTTTTGAGACCAAATACAATAGTGATAACCATTGCCCCAGTGCAATATTTTTGGCCGCTTATTTCTTTTGTGGTGTACTCAAAAGGTTTTAATACAGAAAGCGAATCCTTAAGCAGCAACCATTGGTCATTATTAATTCGGGCTAATTCCTTATCTACAAAGTGCGTTCCAAAGTAAATAGGACTTAAAAAAACACAACAAATGGTTTTTCAGCAAATCAATTTGTTTTATTCAAAATAGTCTCCTTCTGCTTCAATACAGCTTTTTGCACGGTCCAAAAGCATATCGAACGAGTGTTTTAGCTCGTTGGCCGGTATGGCCGCCAGTATGCCGGTGCAAGCCTTTTGAATGACCTCTACGTCTGCATAACGCTTTCCTTTCATGGGCAAATGCATTTTTCCGAAAAGGAAGAAGTCGCACGGTGCCATATCAGGTGAATACGGGGAGTTGTTAATGGTTAAAATGTGATTTTTGGTCAAATAATCGGTCACAACCGTCGCTCGATGAGACGGCGCATTATCGTGCAACAAACGCCAACTTTCATCTTCGCGATCTTCGTTCCGAACACGTCGAATACGGCGCATCAAACACTTCAGAACTCCAAGGTAGAATACCGCATTAACGTTTTGGCCGGGTGAAACAAATTCTTTGCGGACAATACCCTTGGAATCATAAAAACAAATCGGCATAATCTTCACTTTTGACTTCTCCATCAGCGATTTTTGGGTTTCGGTTGATTGTCAGTTATGTCCTCATGACCACTTTGAAAACGTTGAAACCACTCGTGCATTCTGCTACGGGATAGACAATCATCGCCATAAACTTGTTTTTATCAAATGAAACATTTCTGTAAAACTTCGTGTAGATGGCGCCTCCAGGGTGGCTCTAAGTTGTTTACTTTGGAAAGCACCTTGTATAAGCGCAACAGTACTTTTATCAGCATCTTCCACTTTAATGAAACGTTCAGTTATATCGGGTGATTTTTTAAGAGCTTGATAACTTTTTTTAAAAAAAAAACGCATAAAATTTGCAAAATCTCATCGGTTCTTTATTTGAAACGTTAGATTGGTTCATGACATTTACTTTTTGAAGATAATTTCATTTAAATGTTGACTCATGTGGTTTCAACAAGATGGCGCTACATGCCACACAGCTCGCAATTCTATGGCCATTTTGAGGGAAAACTTCGGAGAACAATTCATCTCAAGAAATGGACCCGTAAGTTGGCCACCAAGATCATGCGATTTAACGCCTTTAGACTATTTTTTGTGGGGCTACGTCAAGTCTAAAGTCTACAGAAATAAGCCAGCAACTATTCCAGCACGGAAGACAACATTTCCAGAAGAAATTCGGGCTATTCCGGCCGAAATGCTCGAAAAAGTTGCCCAAGGTGGACTTTCCGAATGGACCACCTAAGACGCGGCCGCGGTCAGCATTTAAATGAAATTATCTTCAAAAGTAAATGTCATGAACCAATCTAACGTTTCAAATAAAGAACCGATGAGATTTTGCAAATTTTATGCGTTTTTTTTTAAAAAAAAGTTATCAAGCTCTTAAAAAATCACCCGATATAAAATGTTGAATTCCAGCGAGTATTAACACTTTGAATTAGTTTTAAAGGATCGGTACTAGCATTGCGTTGTACTCATAAATTTTTCATTTGTACTTGTAGAAAATGTGCGACAATTTGTTTTACTTTTTGTAAAACAGTATTAACGTCATTGCCACTTATACTTGCTTTAATAATTAGATTTAAGGTATACGCAAAACAGGCGTTGTTTGAGCTCATTTTGCAAGGCACTCTTTATATTGTTTGCGTTATCTTCTTCTTCTTCTTAATTGGCGTAGACACCGCTTACGCGATTATAGCCGAGTTAACAACAGCGCGCCAGTCGTTTCTTCTTTTCGCTGCGTGGCGCCAATTGGATATTCCAAGCGAAGCCAGGTCCTTCTCCACTTGGTCCTTCCAACGGAGTGGCTCAAGCAGCTCACTACTTCCGGTCTTTGACCAAGTATCCTCTGGGTAGCCTACGAACATCCGTTCGAAGGCGAGCTAATGTGAGAAGGCGAAACATTCCCTACATGGGGTTGTGCGCTGGGCTTGGGACCCGCCACGTAAAAAACAATACCAATGAAAAAGTTGTTTGCGTTATCAGACACCGCAAATATTATTTTATCAAATACCCCCACTCAGTTGAGACTTTTTGTATTTGCTCGGCTAAGTTTTTGGTAGTATGTATCACACTCATTGGACAGCAATCCAGTAATATATTATTAAATTAAACATCTTCATTAACAAAAAGAGGAGTAATTCCTATGTAACTCACAGTATTGTGATATGTCCAACAATCGGTTGCAATTCAGAATTTAACACCATTTGATACTTTTAGCTTAATTTTTTTGAGACATTCTTCACATAATGACGGAATTATTGTTCTCCTCATTTCACTTTTTTTATTTATTTTAAAGGCCATTTTCACAATCAATACATACAGGTTCCGGCACTCGAAGTGTAACCAACTTCAGACCGTTCGCGCAGCTGTCGCACTGGAATCAGCTGTTTATAAATTTTCTCAATAACAGTTCGGAGTATTGTTCACAAGTGTGCAAAAGCGTGGTGCCAAAAGTGAACGCAAAAAAAAAGTGATCAGCGATGGAATTCAAACGTAATAGTGTGATTGCTTTATATTTAGCTGGAAAATCACAGCCATTGTTCGTGAGCTCAAACACCTTAATGTGAATAAAGTTTCTGTTTATCGCACCATAACTCGTTACAATGATACTGGTAGCATCGCAAAACGTCATGGAGGTGGTCATCAAAAGACTGCAACGTCACGTGAGATGGTACGGAAAGTGAAGAAGTGACTTGAGCGAAATCCATGACGAAATGCCAATCAAATGGCTAAAGAACTGAAAATATCCGACCGCAGCATCCGACGCATATTGAAAAATGTGCTCAAGGTCAAGCCTTACAAGTTCCAAAAGGCCCATGATCCCACACCGAAGCAGCAACAGGTAAGACTTGAGAGAGCGGAGCAGTTGCTTCGCTTGGCCGAAAGCGGTCAAATTCCGAAAATTGTGTTTTCTGATGAAAAAAGTTTTCAATTGAGCGATTCGTAAACTATCAAAACGATATGGTTTACTTGACCGACCGTTCATACGAGAATCTAAGTCATCGGTTGGCCACCAGGAGGCAGCACCCGGTTGTCACCGCAGATGGGCGCTCTCCAATTGTTTCCATCGAGCCTGGCGTCAAAGTAAATGCGACATATTATCAGGAAAGTGTTTTGGAGGCTGCTTTGAAGCCATAGGCAAACAAACATTTCGGTCGTAAACCATGGATGTTTCAACAAGACTCAGCACCATCTCGCAAAGCGCGAGTGAACCAAGAATGGCTGAAAAACAACGTTCCGAACTTAATTACGACCACACAATGGCTCTCCAATTCACCAGATGCGAATCCAATGGATAACTCTCTCTGGGCCATTTTGCAGAGCAAGGTTCGGAGTAAACAATACACCAGTCTCGAGATGCTGAAGAAAGCCATTGTCCGTGAGTGGGCCAAAATACCGGCAAGTCACATTCGGGCAGCTTGCGATTTGTTTTTTGACCGTCTCAAGGCCATAGTTAAGGCAAAAAGTGGTCATATCGAGCAAAAGTGAATTGGTCCTGAATTTATGATTATTTTCACACATTTTCTACTTTAAAATAAATAAAAATAATTTTCCAAACCGAATTTATGGCTTTTTTAATTGGTTACACTTCGAGTGCTGGACCCTGTGTACTCGAAAAAATATTTCATAGACGAAAACTGCTAGTTATAGAATTGTGGCCAAGGTCTGAGCCAACTGCATTCTTATTCTTATTAAACCACTTAATTATTAAGAAAGCTTGTCCAAAATATCAAACATTTTAACAAACCATAATTATTTAAAGACCGGCGGAAAATCGCAAATCAGTATATAGGATATATGGGGAAGTAAAGATCTGGATTGATTTAACTAACTTTTGACAGGTATATCCAAGAACATATTTTCAAGCAATTTTATTAATATATAACTCATATACTGACCGATTCGGGATATGGTTTGTTATAATAACGAAAATCATTATATTTAGTATATAGGAGGTTAGGTAATTCCTAATCCAATATCACATACTTTTGGCACTAAACAATAGTACATATGTCCAATATTATACGTTCAGTTAATTTAATTAATTTACCTACATATTGGCCGATACATGGGTTATAAAGTCAGCCGGAAGTTCTTTCTATTAGGTGTATGGGGGATAAGGGAGATATTGATCCGATTCATTTCATTTTTGGCACAGGACACTCTCTGAGCTTCTGCTATAAAAGACCGATATTTTCGATAGAAAGTTCGGAATAGGAACTGGGCGCCAAATATTCGGTACCTGGGGCTTACAAAGTTTTTGTCATAAGTTGGCATACTTCAAAGATAGTGTTCGTGAAAAGTTTCATCCCGATTCATTTATTTGTGCCTAATTCGTACACTGGAACATGAAATAATCAGATGGTATTTAAAATTGAGTTGTACGATAAGTAGGCGTGGTTGTAGACACAAAAAATATAAATCACAAATATTTGTTTTATAAAATTTCATGAAAGCTATGTTGCAAGTCCTTTTAAATCAAATCTTATGCATTATATTTATTTAATGCTATGTCCTCTTCCGTCCTTCTGAAAATATGTTAAAACCGAATATTAAGCGTAGTATTTTAGCTAGGACCTCATTTTTTCCATACTTTTCCTACTGGTATTATATTATTCAAAATGGACACTGCCACAAAGTGGAATCGCGGAAGTTGGGAGTTATTAAGGGGTTACATAGGTTTGCGGGATTCAAAAAATCTATTTTTTTATTGTCTTATTAAATTCTACAACCTCTAATTCCTTCTACCTCTAGATTATTGTAATAAATTTTCCGAGTAATAATTTCTGAGATACAGTCTTGAGAACTTGTGCGCTCGAGGCAAGCTAGGCTCAGTGCTCCGTCTTTAAACGCGTATTTATCGAAACTGACTTTGAAGTCAGTTGGCAAAGTTTTTCGAGAACTACTCAACCGATTTTCATGAAATTTTACAAAGGTCTTTGAGATACAATGATCCTGTAAGGAGTTATCCTGCCAGCGCTGGCGCATCTTTTTTACCAGGGATCACCCGAAAAGGCGTCGCAATGCCCGAGTTTAAAATATTTTTTTTTCCAAAAACTCGAAACTTTTCTGCTAATAGTGTATGTTTGTAAAAAAAAAATTGTAATAAAATATTATATTTTCCAAATGAGAAAAAATATTTAAAACGGCTGGTTTTTACCCGAGCCTTAGGCTAAAGTCTTCGAACTGACCGCAATATCTTTGATGAAGTTAAGCAGAGATAAAGAGATGCCTAACTCTCCTGTCACTGGAAATGAGAGAACCGCTCACCTACCGAACTTTGACAGTTAACTGGATTCGGTAGGTTTTGGCGTTTTGCAATTGGAATAACTGGAACGGCCAGATTGAAATTACACTAAAAATATATGTGAAGGAGGGATTTGGCGCCGGTCAAGATCGCTAATAAAAAATGTAAAACAATGAAAGTCAAAGAAAATGCGAAATTTAAAAATATTTCATGAAACGTTTTGCAATTTAATGCATTGTAGAACTAATTTTCGATTACAAATTAATGCTAAAAACATTTATTAATTGAGAACTAACAGCCTTATTAAGTATTGAAAGATCAAAAGTCAGTTGTTTTAATATACCATAAAATCATAAAAAAGGATTTAAGTAGTTTCGCCATATATTAAAAGTCCAATATATAATAATTTGCAATTGCAATAAATGTTGGGTGTTTTAATTTAAATGCCCTAAAGCTCTTATTTTGTTCGATCTGCCCACAATGGAAAGTGATGTAAAAAACGCTTATTTTTAGGCGCTCACACACTGAAATAAGTTGGTCATCCCATTATCCCTGAAGTTAAGCCAAATATGAATAAGTTGTTCCATGTCATATACATATATTTCATAACAGAAGAATCGACGGTGCCATACTTTGGTTTTCAATATATAAGATGTTTTATACTCTGCAAGCCTTTTAAAATCGTAAATTTTAGTTCAAAGCCAGTCAATCTAACCAAAAATATGTATATTTGAATATTAGAAGAAAAAAAATTTAATACGCCCATCACCGAGCACTCGGTACCTACCTCTCAAGAGCAATGCAAAAACCTGCTTTAGGGGCTTTAGCTTTGTCCAATATTGTAGATGGGGAGACAACTGTCTAATAAGCTTGTAGAATACATACAGGGTTCGTCCGGAAAGTAATAGGACTGAGTCGGTTTAAAAATTGCGAAACGTAGCGTTTGCGGCGGGACAGTCCGGCCGTAGCGGCGGGAGCGTGCCTATATATAGCGCGTTGCAGGCCGCGGCTCTCTCTATAACGCTTTGATTTTAGCAGCGATCGGACACGTTTATTATCGCATCTCTCTAACGAGAAATATTTAAACGGAAACGATGAAGTATATGCGTACAATTTCAAACTGACCCTTCCTCGAAAATAATACAATTGCTAAATATTTGGAATAGTAGAATAGAAGTGTAACCAAATACGCAGTGCAATGAATTATAACTGGCTCAGTAATCAGTCGATGAATATTATACCACGTGCATCCCAAAAGACTGATGTCATAACCTTGCCAGCCGACTTTTTCGTCTTTCCACGCTTCAAGATATCTCATTAACTGGTAGAAATCATAAAGATGGTAGTAGTAGCATTATCTATGTGTCACCTACAGTAAAGCGTGGAAGGGTCCCCTAGTATTTAATAAATTAAAATAAAAGCGAATTCAAAATATTTATTTTAAGCAATCGTTCAACGGATTTTAATGAAACGCATACATTCATATATTCACAGTAAAAAAAATTCAAAACCACAATTTCTGCCTCTAACACCAAAAAATATTCTCATATATTCAGTGAATAAAGAAGTATTCAAAAACACAATTTTTACCTCTAACACCAAAAAAATCGATATACATTGTACACGTAAATTTCATTCACAGAGAAATACAGCCCTATTCTGAAAAAACCTCTCAACTGAGTTGAGAGGAAAAATTAGAGAGATTTCTTGTGAGGCATATTTTGTGAGGCTACTCTTGCTCAAACCTCATAAGAAAAAAGCTAAAAAAAAGTCACCACGAGAGGTAAAAAGCTTTTTGCTGTCAAACAGCTGTTTTAATAAAAAATAAGCAAACAAAAATGGACACACAAATGGATAATCAGCATATGTAAGTAATTTTGCAAATTTTAAATATATATATATATACATGTATATAATAATTTCATATATTCCTAGGCGTACAAAAACGGAAAGGACAACTCAGGAGCAGCTGCAACATTACATAATGTTTTGCAAGCAGCATCCTGAGTTGCAACGGGGGAAGCTATTTCCGACCAACCCTCAAGGGTTGCAAATACTTTGGTCGGAGTTAGCAGAAAATTTAAATGCCTTAAGAGGTCCAACTCGGTCGGTAGCCAAGTGGAGGGAGGTAAGTTCATAAATGCTTGTGTATGTTTCACATTATTAAAATATGTTTCCATAGTCCTTAATGCATTGGAAACATCAGTTGCGATCGCGAGCGCGCAAACTGAAGGCAAAGCGACTGGTGGAGGCCCTCCGATAAATGGAATGACTGAATTCGAGGAGCAAACAATTACAACTTTTGGGGCAGCAGCGGTGGATGGATTGCCGGGTGTTGCGACTTTGGGTCACCAGGTAATATTTTAATTTAATATTTGTCGGACTATATATTTTATTATTACATGAGGCAGTAATTGGTCCGTTTTATATTTACATGTTTTTCCGTTGTATTTAAATACAGCTCAAGCTCCAGCTTCCTCGCCAACAGTCGCATCGCCTGCTCCAGCTTTTCCTGTTCTTTCCATAAATTTTTCTTCCTCACCATCACCTCCAGATTCCTTATCTCCTCCCATCTTATCTTCTCCTATGCCATCGCCTTCTTACATCCCTTCTGAAAAATTGACTGCAGCGAAGATGCTTGGAGCAATGCTACAAAAAATGGAGGATCAAGAAAAGCGAGAAGAGGAGGCCATTCCTCTATACAGGAAAATTGTAGAGCAAAACGTGCAGATGACAGGGGTGCTGCACCAAATGACACAAGCACTAACCTCGCTGTCAGAGGTTATGGCTAAATTGTCTGAAAAATTAAATAAGTAATAATAAAAATGTAAAAAAAATAAAAAAAATGAAATAAAATAAAAATAATTATTTAAACATATGTAGATGTCTTTTTATTCATTCTTAGAGGAAGTAAAATGTAAAGAGACAGTAAGTAACTTACATATATGTATATACTTATATTTATAGTACATAACGCCACTGGAAATATATACATACATATGTATGTATATTATAAAGACATGATGTAACGTTTTGTTACTCTAGTACCCTCCCTAAAATTGGGGGTTTCGAAAACAATTTCGGTGTCTTGTGATTCTTCTAAAACTTCTTGGAAGCCAAGGTCTGCAGCCAAACCATGCTTCAGTAAAATGTTGTGAAGAATTGTACACGCGTAAATAATCAAAGACGCTTTTTCAGGGCTGTAATGAAGAATGCGGTGTTTTGAGAGTCACCGGAATCGTGACTTGGAATTACGTGCTTTGGCGTGCAACTTATTTTAACGCACTTCCCTTGCATTTGAAGGTTCAGCGACTGGCGTTAACAGCCATGGCTCCAATGGATATCCTTGGTCCCCTAACAACCACGAATCACTTTGCGTGTTAAAGGTACTTGTGAGGAGCATACGTGTTGGGAATGTGGTCCAAATATCTCGCGTTGAGGGTGAAACAATCCCGATATGGGTACAATCGATTGCGCCGATTGTGCCCTTGATCCCAAATTTCGTGTAATATTATTTATATTTATTTTTATTTATTTATCTTACCCCTTCTTTGTATCTGAAACATCCTGCGCGCTTGAAGGGAAATAAATTTCACTGCCCTTAACATCCACAATTGACTTCGAAATAAAGTGCAGAGCTCTAGACACAGAGAATTGACTCATAGAGAGCATATAACTATTACCAACGCATTTTTGGTAAGAGTCATGCCCGTAAAAATACAAACACGCCAGGAAACGCAGATCAAAAGATATAATTGACTTCTGCACATCATGCGGCACCAATTCACCTATAAGTACTTTACATAGCGATTTTGGGAATCGAAATGTATTTACAAATGTTGTGTCTTGCATAGTAAAAGGTTTGCTTTTGTCTCGTAAACATTTCAAAATTTTCCTCCTACCCCCCGATTCCTCCTCCTCAACAATTGCCGCATACACAAAGAACAGTTCCTCCATGCTAGTTATAACACTCAAATATTTTTTAAAAAATGTCAAATATTGATGTAAAACAAAACAAACACAGATGTTTTGTATTATGATGGCTGCTTTCACACGTCACAGATATTTGTGATAATAGTGAGCATTTGAGCTTTTGAATTTTCGCCACCATAAGGTAACCCTCAATATAGTGAGTGTGGTGACTTTTGTGAGGGCATGAGAATAGGGCTGATAGTGGGCTATTGTGGGCTAGCATTAAGCAGGATACACTTGCAGAAATGTCTGTCCAACATGGCAAGTATTGCCTACCGTCGCATCGTGTATAGGCTGGTATGTATACAAGTATGAACAAAATTGAAATCTTTAAATTTTTATACCCTAAACAGTTTGCCACGAAGTTTGTAACACCCAGAAGGAAGAGTCGGATTCCCTATAAAGTATATAATATATATAAACGATCAGTATGTTAAGCTGAGTCGATATAACCATGTCTGTCTGTCTTTCCGTCCGTCCGTCTGTCCGTTTTTCTGTATATATACGAACTAGTCCCTCAGTTTTTAAGATGTCGTTTTGAAATTATGCAAACGTAATTTTTTCTTCAAGAAGCTGCTCATTTGTCGGAACTGTCGATATCGGACCACTATAACATATAGCTGCCATACAAACTGAACGATCGGAATCAAGTTCTTGTATGGAAACTTTTCACATTTGTCAATGTATTTTCACAAAAATTGGTATAGATTATTTTCTAAGGCAACAATGTAATCTCCGAAGAAATTGTTCAGATCGGTTGACTATAGCATATAGCTGCCATACAAACTGAACGATCGGAATCAAGTTCTTTTATGGAAAACTTGTGCATTTGACAATACAAACTGAATGATCGGAGTCAAATGCTTGCATGGGAAACTTCCTCATTTGACGATATATCTTCACGAAATTTGGTATGAGTTATTGATCATAGAAATAATGTAATATCGGAAGAAATTGTTCAGATCGGCTCACTATAGGATATAGCTTCCATACAAACTGAACACATAGTAACTAAAAGAAATGCACCTGTGAAGGGTATATTAGCTTCGGTGCTGCCGAAGTTAACGTTGTTTCTTGTTCTGCTCGTTGTTGCGGCGGGTAGCAAAGTGTATAGTGCGGTATGCAGACTGATCTCATACTTTCAATTTTGGAGAGAAAGGTTGTGCGCGCATCAGTCATATTAGTCACGGTTTTTATTAATTGGCGGACAGGATAGAAAAAAACTAAACGTTGTATGAACTTGGGGCAAAGTTTATTATCTTTGGCATTAAATTATCTTCTATTTAAACTAAAAAAACAATAAGAAAATTCAAGTTTGAACATATTTTTAAGTAACATAAATTAAAATTTTTTTGGAAAAAAACCACTTATTTTCAATTAAAAAAAAAATTTTTGAGTTTCACACTTTTTTTTGGAATTTTCTTAGTTTAACTAGAAGATAAGTTGTTAACAAATAGGAATCTCTTTGATTTTTGTTTCCGATAGAAATTACGACCTGTATTTTACCCGCCGTCCGACAAATGCACATGCGAGATGCATCGGCCAATTGCTTCCCAAAGGCAGAACATCAAAGATTTCGTATCCAAAAATTTTCGGATGATATTTAAATAGATGTATATCTATAAACCCTAGAAATTTCGCTCCAATCAATTAATTCTTTCCCTTCCAAAAAAATCCTCAAAAAATTGATTTTTTGAAGCCTCTAAAGCAGGCTCCCCCCTTAAAGTTGAGAATTGTGTAAAATTAAAAAATCTGAAAAGTCTGGTGCTAGTAGAGAGGACATACAGATATGAGCCAACGCTTTGGTACTCTCACCACCTAAACTTCCTTCGAGAACACGAAGTAACAACAACAGGAATAAGTATGCTGGAAGACCCCAAAAACCTTGCTTTAGATTTTTGTCCTTTTTTTGCTTCTCATGTCCGTTCACTTCAAAGATTACAAGGAAATGATGCCTGAAAAACATGTCGCACCAGTGTGTAGTGAACTGACTTGCGACACGGTATGCATACAAGTCTGCAAGTTCAGTTGCTATAGAGTATTATAGTTTTGTTCATCTAACGGTTGTATGTAACACCTAAAACTAAGCTAGATAGATATAGGGTTATATATGTATATATAAATAATCAGGGTGGCAAGAAAAGTTGAAATCCGGTTGACTGTCTCCGTCCGTGCAAGCTGTAACTTGAGTAAAAATTGAGATATCTTGATGAAACTTGGTATACAGGTGCCACGCCCACAAACCGCCATTAACCGAAAACATATAAAGTGCCATAACTAAGTACTAAATTAAGATATGAAGCTATAATTTGATATAGAGGAGCGCAGAAGCATGGGGCACCTGATGATAAAAAAATTTTAAAAAGTGGGTGTGGCCCCATTATTGCAAGAACTACTACCGATAGTGTGAAAACGAATAAAAACCCCGCTCACTGCCCATATAACGGTACTGGTCAAAACTACTAAAAGCGCGATAAATCAATAACTAAATGCGTCAGAAACGTAAAAACTTGCCGGCGGGATAGTATGACAAGGCTTTATAAGGATCGGGGTAAAAATGAGATGGTGGGCGTGACACCGCCCACTTTTAGGTGGAATCCCATATCTCGGGACTCACTTGAACGATTTTGATAAAATTTGGAATGTGGCGTTCTTTCATATTCCTATATCACGCAGTGAAAATGAGGGAAATCGAGCAATAACCACGCCAACTTCCCACATAACACAATTTTAAATTTAAATTTATTATTTTACTTTTCAGTAAAGAAATCAAGAAGCAATCGATTTAATGAGGGTTCACTGATTTACAAATATCATCACCTTGAATAAGAAAACTACCTTTCTTCCTTTTCTGACGAAGGTATCACCGTATGTTTTTATTAGAGCAAAAGGAAACAGCAGGGTTTTTTTTTTTGAAAATAAAAAGCACAATTTAATGAAATCGTAAAAGATCACTGTCGCAAAAAGATGTACAAAAGAGGTCGAGCGCGCCGATGTTGTTTCCTTGAGCGTGATGTCGAAAAAGAGGCCGGCCCGCTACCCGTTGTTCCTTTTTTAGCGTTTTGGTGTGAGGTGTCGGTCAGCTGCTAGATCTGCAGTAGAGGTGACATTGTGGATGTTGTGTGGGTAAATGTTGTAGAACGTGTGTGGTGAAATAATGAATGTGGTGTATCGGTGTTGCGCCTCTATGTACGGTTGCATGCTGGTGTAGTACGCTGAGGCTCATTTGGCCATCCCGGCCCCCCCTAGGCGAATAGTTAGCCTAGGAGACGCTGTAGCTGCCTCAAGGTGGCGACCACGTTGCTGAGGCCTGCAGTGCGGCGAGGTTGTGGCCTGGATGATTGGCGCCGCCTCGAAGTGTCGTTATGTGGACGGCTTGGCTGCGCCTGTCGGGATAAATCGCAACGGGGAGCAGATGAATGGGCGACATCGCGTCTGGGATTACGGTGTAGTAGAGTGGGATGTGGTCGCTCACAGTGCTGGCACATGGTGTCAGACACGCACTCCTGTGTAACATGCGTTTGAGTCAGACAATTCAAGCAGTGTCCATGTGCCTCACCCACCTGCTGACGCTGATTGGGAGTCATCCCCTTAAAAATAGGGCAGTGCTGCAAGCGGTGTGGGCAGCAACAAAGCGGGCATCGGATTCGGGGCGCCTGCGAAGCCGCGGTCGTTGTTTGTCGGGCGGAAGTTCGTGCAACAGTTGGCGCAGTGGTTACAGTGGTTGTACGGGGCGCTGCTACGGGGGCTGCCCCAGTGCGCTGCACAGTGATAGCCGAACGTTTATCATTCATAGTTCGTTCCACAATATATGGCACGAGTGGGCCGTCATTTTGGACGACCTTTTAAATAATTAAGTTATATTGTTTGATTATCGTTTATTTCGGCGGTTGTTTTAACGAGTTTTGACACCGTTTCGTTATTATCGGTAGTTGGTAAAAAACATAGTTTTACAAGCGGTCTAGTTAACGTCCCGGTTTGCGTACGGAGATCGACTACTCGGATTTGACCGTCGGAGCCATAGTAAAGCCGCCATTCGGTCGGAGGGAGACAATCATCGTTAATTAGGACACAATCTCCAAGCTTAGGCGCATTTTCTGATGTTTTCCATCGATACCTCTTGTGGAGGTCTTTTAAATAGTCTTCTTTCCATCGGCGACTGAAATTATGATGGAGAATTTTAATTCGTTCCCATCGATTTAATAAGGACAGCGACTCCACGCCTGGCTCAGGTGTGGCCAGAATGGGTGCTCCTTTGAGAAAGTGACCTGGGGTTAGGGCTGTAAGATCTGAGGGGTCTTGCGAGAGCATTGTTAGTGGCCGTGAATTGAGTACGGCTTCAATACGGATTAGCAATGTTGTGAATTCTTCGTAATTAAATTTGTAGTTTCCAGCTACTTTTTTAAAATGGGATTTAAAACTTTTTACTGCGGATTCCCATAAACCACCCATATGAGGCGCGCTTGGGGGAATAAATTGCCAATTAATGCATTGGTGAGCGTACTTTTGTACGATCTCAGGGGAAACTTGCTTAATGAAATCAACAAACTGTTTTTATGTGGCTCTTTGAGCCCCGATAAACGTTTTTCCGTTGTCGCTCATAAGTTTTGACGGAAAACCGCATCCTTCGACGAAGCGTGCGAATGCCGCGAGGAAAGCCTCGTTTGTCAGATTAGTACATATCTCGAGGTGCACTGCTTTTGTCGTAAAACAGACAAAGACAGCCACGTAGCCCTTCATTAGTGTGGGGGACCTTAGCATGGACGCCTTTATCTGAAAAGGCCCAGCAAAATCGACGCCTGTGGTAGTGAAAGGCGGAGCAAAGTTGCAGCGTTCCGGTGGAAGTGCTGCCATAATCTGCGTCTTCATTTTCTGTTTATGCATCGTGCAGATCTTACACATGAAAATGCATTTTTTTATTTGAGGCTTAAGTCGGTGAATATAAAACTCTTGGCGGATTATATGTTGCATCAACCGATCTTCCGCGTGTAGCATTAATATGTGTATATAGCGGATAAGTAATGTGGCAAGTTGTGATTGTTCTGGCAAAATTATGGGATGGCGTTCGTTATACTTATGTCAGGCTTGAGTTGGCAAGCCGACCATTCGCACGAAGCACACCTTTTGTATCCAGAAATGGATTCAGTACTAAGAGTGAGCTCCTTTTATTAATAGGCTTCGATTCTCTTAGTAGTGACGTCTCGCTGCTGAAATGGCGCGATTGGGTGTAAGTGATGAGAGCGACCTTTGCCTTTTGTAGGTCTAGGTGCAACAATGTATCACCTTGGGAGTACACTGAGTGCTCTCCCTTGTTTTTAATCTTGAGTCGCTCCATGAATTTGAGCATGTAAGCGATTACCCTGAGTGCTTGGGAATATGATGAAAATCGCTCAAGGATGTCGGCATCGTCTATCGCTGTATGAAAGGAATCGATTTTCCGACCTTCAGGGGCGATTGTGGCCAAGAATCGGGAGATTCTGTTAACCATCGGGGACCGTTCCACCAAAGAGTGGTGTAGGTTAGGTGCAGGGGTTTGCACCCTCTTGTACCTAGATCGGCAGGATTGTCAGCACTGGCTACGTGTCGCCAGGTGGCTGATCCCACTGGGTCAAGGATTTGAGACGTTCGATAGGAAATATACATACGTCTTCCATGCATGTGGTGGTTTTTCTAACCTAATCCTAGTGGCTAATACAATTTCGGAATAAGACCAGAGATACAATTTATACATTTCCATATTTAAATGTGTTTGCACCATGGATACTAGTTTAGTAAGTAGTAACGCACCACATAGTTCCAGTCGTGATAGACTTATTGTTTTTAGAGGAGCTACCTTTGCCTTGGATACTAGTAGGTGACTGGTGGTCATTGTGTCTGATTGTGTGCGCACATAAATTGTGGCACAATATGCCTTTTCAGAGGCGTCACAAGTTAATATCGTTTACACGATATGAGTTCAAGAATTTAAACAATTTTATTTATACGCCGAAATGCGTGCCTTTATTGATATTCTTAAGAACTGAATTTTAATATAAGATCTTACAGCTATTTATACTAATGAAATGCGGCTGCTGTTATCTGCATGCGACTTCTTTGTCGTAATTCGATATCTGCTATCTTGCTATTACTTGAGATGCGGAGTTGGTTATCGCAGTGGATTATTCCATTGCCAGATGTTTGTTGTTTACATGTTGAGAATGCCTTTCTAGATAATGCATGTTCATTTCTATTGTTCGACTGATAGTGCATGTCAAAGCGAGTTCTATCGGTTTACATACATAGTTCGCCTTTGTTCGGAATGTATATTAGGAGATAAGGTGTATGTGAGTGTGTGTGACCCGGAGCGAGGCTATGTCGTTAACTCCCCTCCTTCTTAAAACGGAGCGTCCTCGCTATACTGCTACAGATTGTTGTTGTTGAAGACGATTCAATTCGACTTCGTATATTTCGTCAATTTGCCTTTGTTTGTGAAGCATTCTTCTATTTACGCGATATCGGCAGAGGTGTACCATACCGTAAGTGGTGACTACTAAAGTAAGGAATCCTATTATGATGAAGAACGTAAAATGTACTGGATTTTCTACAATAGGTATCAAAAATGTTGAGAGTGTTTGGATATTGCTGAATTTGTATATTGAGTTTGAAGAAAGGATACGGAGTACTTCAAGTTTTTCGTTGTGTTGATTGTGTATTATTTCTCTGAGTTGTCTTTGATGATTGTAATATGTCATGTTATCGATGTTCGTGGATTCATTGAAGTGTATCAATTTAGGGCCTGATATATGCATGTTGTTCCAAGTATGCTGGTAATCTGTCAAAATGTATCCATTCTCTAGGATGCGAAGTGGAGCATTATTTTCGTGGGTTGTTTCGCATTGTGCTGTTTTGTCTTCTAATATTTTTATAGTACAATTGTCAGCGGGTTCTGATTTACAAATAAAGTTACCCATATAATTTCTACATTTAGATATTCTTTGATAATCGTTACACTTTGCGATCTTAGGGTCTAAATTAATTTTACCATGCTTATATGCTAAAGGATATACATTAAATAAGCTACATTTAGTTTCAAGGATAGGATATTTGTATATTGTTATAATTGCTTGTTGTAGGTAACATATATGAATGTCGGCATATTCTAATATATTAATTATTGGAAGGTCTAACTTTTCATGGTTTATTAAATCGTACACGTCTTTCAAATTTAATGTGCCAGAATAGAAATTATTACATTTTGCGAAATTTGTAGTGTTAGTTATTGATTTGAGTTCATTATAAACTTCTGATATAACAATGTTTTCGGTTATTGCTTTGGGATCAAGGCTTTCGAGTATTCTTTCGAACTGTGAATTAATTAATTTTTGCTTATTATTGTTCTCTATTAGCAAATTAAGTGAAGTTTTTATTTCCACAAGGTCATCGTGGTCTGGTGTGCCCGTGATGAATTTTAACATGGAACCAAGAAAGTTAAGTGATCTTTTGGATCTATAAATATTGGGAATGAGTTGAGTTTTCAGAGTTTCGATTTTGTTTACTAAAATTTGAGTTTGGGGTTGGTCTTCTAGATTGAATGATGATTTCATTATACTTTCGTATGGCGCCAATATTTTTGAGAGATTGATATGTGATACAAGAAAGCTGTATCCTGATAAATGTAAACAGGATCAGTTTCTACTAAGTACATATTTCCTATGGCTTAAATCTATAATATTGTCGCAAAGTGCGATAGAGAAAAGTAAGGTAAATACTATTCCGTACATGCTTTTGCTCTGATATTGTCTTTATGGATAATTACTTTTTTATTGGTCGTTATTGTTTCTCCGTTGTCTTTTTTTAGTATGTGTTTCACGTATTTTTTTCCGTTTTTGTTTCGTCTATGCGTTTTTGAATATATTATCTCTCCTTCTTTGTATTTGAGCTGTTTCCGATTACGGTTATGGTATCGCAAAACTCTCTGTTGGTTTTGTTGAAGACGCTCTTTGATGCCAGGATATTCCCTTTGATTAAAAAACACGTCCTCGGGTTTGTGGTTGGTTACCGAATGGATTGTTTTGTTGTACTGTCGGACTGCTTCAAATATCTGATCGTCAGGAGCCGAACTGTGTTGATGCGCTAATACTTTTGTGAGTTCGATAATTGTGCTATGCGTTCTTTCAACTTGACCGTTTGTTGTCGAATGATAGGCTGGAGTTTTGGTATGCGTTATTTGTAATCGCTTGTATATTTGTTGTGCACATATGCCAGTAAATGTTGACTCGTTATCAGTCATTACAAACTTTGCGTTTGGGTATATTTGTGACAGTATCTCGTCAACATATTTGTATGTGTCTTTCTTTGATGGTATTTGTCTCAAAATGGCAGAATTTGGAATATTTGTCGGTTGAACTAATGTACATATTGTTGCTCATAAAAAAATAAGTCTAAGTGTATGTATTCGCCTACTTTGTTCGGTATCGGTGCTGATCCTATTGGTTGTTTATTTGGTCGGCGTTCATACTTGTTTGTGAGGCAGATTTCGCAGTTTTGTACTTCTTTTTTACAAGCGTCACGTATGTTTGGCCAGTAGTATCTGAGCGAGATTTCCTGTGCGTTGTTTTGTAGTTTCTGTGAGCACGTCTGTGTGTGTCTTGTATGATCTGTTCTTGTTGTTCGGTTTCGGTAATATCGTCCACCAATTTTTGCGCTAGTACAATCGATACAGTTGGAAATGTGTTGATAATGTCATTTTCGACGTAAAATAACATTTGCTCGTCTATTTGTATAGCATTAGTTATCTTTGGTCTAATTACATTTTTAGTCTATCTAGTAATACAGTTTTCGTATTAAAAAAGATCGTGTGTCGGCTGTTAGAAAATATGTTTTGTGAGAATATTTCGATGGGGTTCTGATCTGACCGTTTTACAATAATTTGGTTTCTAAAGGAGTTTACTGGTTTTTTTACTCGTTTGAGTCTTTGTGTTGGTGAGCTTTGTGCTGAATGTTGGGAGTCATCAGAATTTAAAGTGTTGTTTATTTGCTGACGAGAAAGGGGCATCAGCGACCACGTTCTGATGTCCGGGTTTGTAAACGATTTTTGCACCATATTCTTCAATGAAATTTTTCCATCTTTTTAATTTTGTATTGGGGTTTTTTTCTGATATGGAGAATATTAGAGATTGATGGTCGGTGTATATTGTTAAATCTGCTATACCATACAAGTAGTTGCGTAGTTTCTGTAGTGACCATACAATTGCGAGTAACTCTTTCTCATTTGTGGAGTAATTCTGTTCTGTTTCACTGAGCGTTCGTGAAATAAATGATATGGGTTTTTTGGTTTTGGGATAATACGGCTCCTATAGCGCAATTGCTAGCATCTGTGGTTAATTCGAAAGGTTGTTAAAATTTGGTTGGAAGAGTTCGACCCAGGCTTGTAGTTCTTCTTTTATTATGTTCAGTGCTTTTAGTGCAGGTTCGTCTAAAGTGATTTTTATTTTTGCACTTTGATTCTTTGATATGCCACCGTTCTCTCCTCTGAGGAACTTAGTCAGTGGTTTGACGATGGCTGCAAAATTCTTTTTATAAATTTTCTATAGTAAATTTCTTGCAGAGACCTAGAAGGATCTGAGTTCCTTCAGTGTTGTAGGAATAGGGAAATTTTTAATAGTCTGTATTTTTGTTGGGTCGACTGTAATCTTGTTGTATTTAATTATATGCCCTAAGTATTCAACAGAGTCTTTGAAAAAGTGAGATTTTTTCGTTAGAGATTTTCATATTGGCCTGGTGAAGGGCATTTATGATTATGCGGATGTGTTCGATATGTTCTTCAGGAGAGGAAGAATAAATGAGAACATCGTCTATATAGACGTACGCGAACTTCCCGATATATGGTCTAAGGATATCATCCACGCATCTTTGAAAAATAGATGGGGCGTTTTTCAGGCCGAATGGCATACGAAGAAATTCGTATTTAGCTCCATTTACACTAAAAGCCGTTTTTTTCCTGCCTGATTTATTAATAAGGATCTGATGGAAACCAGACTCTAAGTCTAGAGTTGAAAATACTTTTGCGTTTCCTAAATTTTGTATGGTCATAGCCACATCAGGTATGGGGTATCTATCTGTAACAGTTTGATTGTTAAGTTTCTGAAAGTCTACGACCATTCTGCGCTTAGGTTTCCTTGTTCATCGGTACCTTTTTTTGCGACTGTCCAAATGGGAGAGTTATACGGACTTTTGCTGGGTTGAATTATTTCATTTTCTAAAAGTTTGTTCATTTCTTTGTTAATGAAATCGCTATCCGACATAGGGTACGGATATTGCTTGGTCCAAATAGGATCTTCGGATTTCGTTCTAATGGTAGCTTGTACCGTGGTAGTATATGGTAGCACTTCATTTGTGTCTTCATTTCTTTGCATAATTTCTTCGATTTCTGCTCTATATTTTTCACTATTAACCGTATAATTTATTTTTTGCACAGATTCACTTTCTTTCTTGGCCCTATATTTATAACTGAGCGTGTACTCGAAAAGGTTGATTTCTGCTTTAATTTTCCTAAGACCCTGTTCACCCAGAAGCATATCGAATTCTTTTAATGCATCAGTTTCAAAAAATGTGAGATTATGTTCTAACAATGTGATTATTTTTTTTTGATTTGGTTATTGAGTAACCATGAAGAGTTTTCACTTTTACAGGTTTAATTTGAATAGACTTACCTAAGTTACATTTTGTACTTATATAGTTGTTTGTTGCTCCAGTATCAATCAGGATGTTAATAAGTTTGCCCTGTATCCCTGCAGTGGCGTTGCAGACACGGCAAATCGTTCATGCACCTAAAAAAGCGCTGCCTGTTTCGTAATCATCGTTCTCGTATTCTGGTGTAAGCGATTGTAGTTCTTCGTCGCGTGTCTGGTTTACACGTTGACATTTCTGTTGTACGTGGGAATTATGAGATGAAGGATTTCGTTCTCTTTTTTGAGGGTTACCGCGAAATTGATTATTTGGGAGGTAGCCCTTGTAATTGGCGGTTATAGCTGTTTTGTTGTGGTTTGGAATGATCCCTATTGGGATTTGCGGATCTCGTGTATTGTTGCTTGATGAATCTACGTCCATTGGTTGATGCTGTTGCCGGGGTGCTGTCTGATTGTATTGCACCTGTACGTTAGGTTTGTACCTTTGTGGCTCCTCGTAATGTCTTCTGCTTGAGTTTTGGGTACTGTGATGTATTATATTGTCTCTGCTGATTGTATTGCGGAACGTCGAATTGTGAGTTTATATTATCGTGGTATATCGTACTCGCGATAGCGTTGCAAGGCTTTCTAAGTCCTTCGGATTGTGACTGTAGAGGGTGCCGCTGGTATATTTGCTGTTCAGACCGAGAATGAATGTCCTCACAGCTTCCTGGTTTGCATATTCAATCATAGCTGATGGATTTCCTGGTCCATGATTATCCATCTCAACTTTAGTGAGTGCAAGATTAAGTGACTTGCTGACTTCGGAATGGAACTCTGCCAGAGTCCTTTTTCCTTGCTTTATTCTTTTCATTCCTTCCTTCGAGCAAAACATACAGAGGTCTCTTTCTGGTCCGCATAAGTATAATCGAGACGGTTTATTATGGAATAAAAGTTGAATTTGGTGTTGTGGTTTATTAAAATATCGGCCGCCTCTCCTTGAATTTTGGAATGTGGCACAATCGAGAGTGCCGTGTAGTACATGGGTGTAGTAGCGTAATTCTTGATGTTTTCCATGTTGCGTCCAGGCGCGTTTCTCATGACCTATAATGGTTCATATCGCCTGTGAAGACTGGTAAGGTTTTGAATATTTCTAAGTTTATTTGTGATTCATCTGTGATGTTTGGTGTACAGTCCTGGTATTGGTTTGTGACTGTGACGTTAGGTGTTGCGTGGGTTTCCAACGAATTCAATCTTTGTTGGGTTTCAGTGAACGTTGTGGTCAGAGCAGCGATTTGTGCTCTCAAGCTTGCGATTTCTTGTGTTGTCATCTTGACGTCGGTGTTCAATAGGGGACGACGCAAATTGAACGGCTTTTGTCTCCTTTTTTGAGATTCTAGCGTGTTGGGATATCCGTTGATATAACGTTGCTTGACTGTTTTAACTATATATCAAGACTTATCCGTTATTCTTTCAGATTTTGCAGGAATATTAATTTTATCTTTGTTCAATTTTAAGCACCTTTTTCAAAGATCTAGTGCTGGAAGTCCTACTTCCCGTGGAATTTTTCTATCGTTTTATTCAATGGATAGAGATGGCTTACAGACTGGTTGAGCCCCCAGTTAATATCGTTTACACACGATATGAGTTCAAGAATTTAAACAATTTTATTTATACGCCGAAATGCGTGCCTTTATTGATATTCTTAAGAACTGAATTTTAATATAAGATCTTACAGCTATTTATACTAATGAAATGCGGCTGCTGTTATCTGCATGCGACTTCTTTGTCGTAATTCGATATCTGCTATCTTGCTATTACTTGAGATGCGGAGTTGGTTATCGCAGTGGATTATTCCATTGCCAGATGTTTGTTGTTTACATGTTGAGAATGCCTTTCTAGATAATGCATGTTCATTTCTATCGTTCGACTGATAGTGCATGTCAAAGCGAGTTCTATCGGTTTACATACATAGTTCGCCTTTGTTCGGAATGTATATTAGGAGATAAGGTGTATGTGAGTGTGTGTGACCCGGAGCGAGGCTATGTCGTTAACTCACAGAAGCCATGTCGTTCGACTTTGTGCTCTGGGGCATAATTTATCCATCGTGGGATTTGGATCTGTGAGATATCACTAAGATTCCACGCGAACTGGGACCACTGTTCTAAACGAAGTGGTTTCACTTGTTCATCCCAGTCAGTTCCGTCTAGCCACAATTCCTGTATTAGAATTTTTGCTTGTATCATAATTGGCGAAAGCCATCCTGCGGGTCGAAAAGTTTTGTCACCGAGGATAAAATTTGCCTCTTTGTTATGTCGGATAGCGCTGATATTGACTCAGTAGTATATGAAAACTGGTCAGATATCGCATTCCATTGTATACCCAAAGTTTTTGTGGTCCTTTCCTTTTCAAATTTAAGGAAGTTAGTGTCTAATATATTTTCTTTTGGTACACCCTTTAAAATATAAGGGTGGTTAGCCGTTATCTTTTTTAACGAAAAACCTGCGGTTTTTAGAGCTTGTGTCACTTATGTGACTCGTATGCTTGTGGAAGACTGTGGCTTCCAGACAGAATATCGTCCACATACGTTTGTGTTTTTAACACTTGTGTTGCCAGAGGAAATTCTGACTTTGTGTCTTCTGCCAGTTCGTGGAGCGTACGAATGGCTAGGTACGGGGCACAGTTTACGCCAAAGGTAACTGTTTTTAGCTTAAAGTCGCTTAGTGGACTATTGGGGGATTTTCGGAAAATAATTCTCTGAAAATCTTGATCATCTTTATGTACCAGTATTTGACGATACATTTTCTCGACATCCCCATTAAATACGTATTTGTATATACGCCAATTTAATATGAGGAGCATTAAATCTGGTTGGAGCGTGGGTCCCGTAAATAGAATATCATTTAGGGAATTCCCCGAGCTAGTGGATCTTGAGGCATTAAAAACAACTCTAACCGTTGTGGTTTTTTTGTCTGCTTTACTACTGCATGATGTGGCAAGTAGAATGAGTAATATTTGCCTTTTATGATTTTTTCGCATGGGCTTACTTCCTCCATGTGGTCTAAATGGAGGTATTCTTCTAAGACACCATCATAATCTTGTTTCAGCTCACCTTTTCTAAGTAGGTTTTTTCCCATGCTTAGAAACTGCTGTATTGCAGAGGTGCGAGAGTGACCTAAGGCGAGTGTATCCGGAAATTGTTGCTTAAGTGGTAGTCGTACGACGTATCTTTCTGATCTAGTAGTTATGGCTTTGTAAAAATCCTCACAATACTTATCTTCCGGGGTTGTGACTGATATGGGGGGGGGGGAGTTCTTCTAATTCCCAAAATTTTTTCAATTGTGAATTGAAGTACTCGTTTGAGACTTCCTCAACTTGAGTTGTCAATGTTGTAACTGGTTCGGCAACTAGACCACTTAGGACCCATCCGAAAATGGTATTTTGCGCCAGTAGCGTATTTGTGACTTTCTTAGACTTTAATAGAAGATCTATTTGAGCGGGAGTCCCAATGCTTGCTATTTATATGATAGCTTGGAAGCATGTTTGTTAGCTGCGGTAAGACTATAGCATCTGCTTGTATTCTTATATCCGCTTGGGGGGGAAATAGGGTAATGGGGCAGATTTTATTAGAGGTCTGAACTACTCTTCCGCTCATTCCCGTAATTTCAAAGTTGGCTTGTTTTGTTAGCAGTTTTAGCCTATTTTGTGCCCTAGACGCTATGAAAGATCGTTGTGATCCTTGGTCTATTAGGGCCCTGAGCTTATTAAAAAATTCTCCTCGATGTTCTATGGAGACGACTGCCGTTGGTAGTAGTACCCAACTTTGATTTTCGCTGTGTATTTGTTGTTGTAACTAAACCCGCGGCTCTTTTGATATAGGCGATGTTTGGGGGTGACCTGGAAAAATTATTTATGAGAAGCATCGAATGGTGTCGTTTGTGACAGTAAACGCAATTAAATTTGCTTTCACAATCTTTAAGCATGTGAGCATGTGATAAGCAGTTTGTGCACAGTCTTTTTGATTTTACAAAATTGTTTCGATCAATGATATTTAATTTTTTAAATTTCTCGCAAGCCTTAAGTTTATGCCCCCCTTTGCATAGTTCGCATGACGTTAGTTTGTATTGTTCGGATGTGAACGTGTGATTTTTAAAGAAGCTTTTATTTAAATTGTTGTTCCTACTGGCTTGGGACCTTTGGAAGCTTCTATTGAGGTCGTGTTGAATACCTTTTGGTTTGGTTACTTTTCTGTCTACCCTTTCAGCGATTTCGTACTGGGTAGTGAGAAAATCTTTCATTTGTTGCCACGTCGGGCACTTTTTCCGTGATGAGAGCGATTGCTCCCACAATAATAAAGATTTTTCTGGTAATGCTGCTGTGCATATGTTTACCAGTATAGGGTCCCAGTTGTCTGTGGGAATGTTTTGGGTCGATAAAATCGACAAACAATTGGAAACAGTGGATTGAAGTTTGATAAATTCTTCACTGGTTTCCTTTTGTATTTTTGGCAAGTTCATTAAAATTGTTATCTGCTTATCGACCAATATTCGTTCATTCTCCTATCTTGATTTTAAAGCTTCCCAAGCCATATTAAAATTGTCGTCATTTAATGCGAACTGTTTTACTATGAAGCCAGCTTGACCTTTCGTTTTGTATCGGAGGTGATACAATTTTTGTGCATTAGATAATTTTGGGTAATTTATGTAAACGGCTGTAAACATGCCCCGGAAGGACGGCCATTGTTCATAACCCCCATGAAAAATTTCTGTGTCACATGCGGGCACCTTGAGGTGGATGCCTGAACTTGCCTCTTGACTTTGTACTTGTGACATCTCTACTCGCGGAAGTGGAGTAGGTGCAATTGCTTTATTAGTTTCAATTGATCATTAATCATTGCTTTCGTTTCTTCAAATTGGTCTAAGCAATTTTCATATTTGGCGTAAGCCGAGGATTTGAACTTTTCTGGTAGATCTGAATCATCAGATTCTACGATAGCGTCATATGCAGCTTGGAGACGCGTCCGAAAATTGTCTAAATTGTCTTTTTTGATTTCTAATACCGATTCCTAAAACGTCTTGAATCGGCGAAGATGAAAATCGAGTGCAGTATCGTATCAAACTGTCACTCTCAGCAATGAATTTTGTATAAGAAATATCTTTACCCCTCTTTACTTTTGTAGCACCTTGCTTTGAGCGTGTAGCTTCTGCCGGTGTACATGGACTTTTTTCGTCTGCAATCATTTTCAGTATTTGTAAATTTTTTGATTCTTTTGAATCTAAATTCATTTAGAAAATATAGTTTTTCAAAATAATTATTCTCATTTCTCAGTGTTTATTTATTATAATTATTCTTTGTAATTAAAAATTGAGACCGAAACTCTTTTACGTAATTAAGGGTTTTTTTCGATTTGTTTACCAGAAATATATTTGTAAATTTTAAATTTTATTTCGAAATGTTGTGCTTGACTTGTTAACCGCTCTTTTTGTTAATAATATTTAGAAATATGTATTATACATATATTAAATAAATATATAATAAAATTTCTTTGTTCTTTTTTGTTAATATGTTGTATGTAGGCGAACCCTAATACTTTGGACTTGTATTTGTTCTTGAGCTATTAAGTTCTCGCTGAAGAGATTAATGCACTATTAGAATTGGCGTAATTTCAATTTACCACCGGTCAAGTTAAAGAATTATTATGAATATGTATTTATTATAAGATTATTCTCCGATTAATTGTACAATATGTTCGCTGGTATACCGGCATAAACGGATTTTATGTTGTATTTAGGTATATATGTATGCGTATTTCTTAATTTTCGTGGTACAGAGGTAAAGAGAAGTGGTGAAACGCAGGTAATTGACCGTCTGCACTTGGATATGTGACCCAGTGGGACTTGGAAGTAGGAAAGAATTGGATACTTCCTACTGAAAAAATAAGTAGAGGTACTTTCCTACAATAATACTTTCTAATTTCGTTTTTCTGATCAATGTCATTGGAGCGAAGGACCTCCACTTCGCTTACGAATTCATATGACGGAAAGTACTTTCCCCACACCTAATTTTGATTAATTCAGTAGGTAGTTACTATAAACCTAATATTTCGTGTGCTTCGAAGTACTTTCCCCACACCAATATTTTATTAATTCGGTAACTACTTACTATAAACCCAGTATTTCGTATACTTCGAAGTACTCTCCTCCAAACTATTTTTTCTATTACATACTAGTAACTACTTACTATAAACCTACCAATAGCAGAAACAGTGGACACCATTAGTTTTATTTAAATATTTTATTTTTTAGATTTTAATATAGAGTTTGTTTTGAAATGACGATTTTTCGCCAGTTTTAAAGCTTGTCGCAAGTCTTTAACAAACTCGCCATGGGAATATCCTTCTTTCATTGATGCCTCTGAAATCATAAAAAATTTTAGAAAATATGTATATATTTTTCCCTTTCTAAAATTATTTACCAAACAAGCAGTCGATTAACCCCTTGCATTCCTTTAAGGAGTATTTGGAATGAATGCTATCGTAGTTCAACTGAACAATAAGACTCCTTTCGAAAATACCCTCAATAGATTTAATAATCCCCGTTTTGCCTATTATATTTTTAATGATTTTTATCTATAGAAAAATAGATACAATATTTTTTAGTCAAATAGTGAAACTTAAGGGATTATATAGACAACTTACATAGTCTGCACTGGAACCTGCCACTATATCTGCATTCAGTTTTTTTAATGCTTCCAAGTTGGGCAACGGGAACACACTTCTCGTTCCATAGGAGCCTACATCTTTTTAAAATAGCTGCTTAAACATCGCCAACGTTTCTGCTTGTTGTTTCTTTATGATGTTTTGGTTGGCTATAATGATATCAAGTTTTTCTAATAAGCACAAACATTTTGATTAAAAACATTGAAATTATGAACTTTGTTATTGACATTACCTTCTAATTTAGTGTTTTTAGCGACTTAAATAAAGACATCTGCAATTAAACATAAGTGTAACAATTTTCATTTAAAACATATAAATTTTTAGATATCTAAAATTTATAAAAATATTACCAGATGACGTTATGAAGAATGGGCATCATGACGATTTGTTCTCCATAAGGCAAAGCTGTATATTTATAATTTATATCACTTATTTTGAATATTTCTAAATCAGAACATATATCTTTACTCGCTATTACTATTCCTAATGCTGACAAAGATTGGACTGGTTGCGTGAAAAAATTATCAAAGTTCAAAACTCTATTGCCCACAATATATTTCTCATCATCTATTTGCTTAAATTCCTTAATTTTGAAGGGAATGCAAGGAGTTATACAGCAGTAATTATTGAATTGTTGATAAAAAAAAATGGCTTTCAAATGAAATTATTTCTCCCGATTTGTTTTAAAACCAACCACTGGACTTTTTGATGACACTACTACTTCATTTACATATAAATTATTAAGCTGTTGAAGAACTCTTGTTGGGCATTTAATTTTGTTTTTTATGTCTTGCATGAAATTCTCAAACTTGTATGCAGTAAAGTTCATGATAAACCCTATTTCTCTTATGCACTGCGGTAAATGCAGCAAATTATGTACATTATAAGTAACTGCCATCTCAGAGTAGAGCTGGGGAACAGAATTACAAATTTCTTTAATAGCTGGTCGCTTACATCCAAGTTATCAAAATAGCTTTTTTTTTAGAACATAACAAACGATAGGCGCAAAATTAAAAAATGATTGTAAAAGCTTATCACTAATAATGCCTTTCAAAACAATAGGGCCAGTATACAAAATAAACTGCCTAAACTCAGTTGCCTTCCAGAATTTTAATTCATCGGGGCTTCTTGGTTTTCTTGAAAATTCTTTTGGCATAAAAGTATCTAAAGCAAGTAACCGTTTTGAAATCAGTTCTTTATCTTTTTTTTTGCAATTTGAAATTATTTGTTTTACGGTTTATAATGCATATCAGCATTTTTTTTTGTTACTCCTAGATCCAATAAATGCATGGGATCTAGAGGAAACTGCGATACCATTTTTATTCCAAGCTTTTCGAGCTCTGAAGGAATATTTTTAAACATGTTATTATGATGTTCTGGGTGCACACGATTTTTAAAATCTAAATCCGTCCTTTCATCGCACCTTTTTGTGCTATAAACCACAACATGTTCAATTGTTTTCTTTTTCTAGGTGCATTTGTGGCAACCATAATGACCTACAACCCCTGTAACATAAGCTCTTGCAGGGGCGTCACAAATAAATGCTATTATCTTTACAGCTATAGGTTGCTTATTGATGAGAACTCCTTCTCGCATTATTTTTTTAAATCATCCTATTAAAAATACATATTTTTCTTGCATATTTTCTATAGAGCCTAATATTGGCCATAGCGACCTTTTGGAACTTTTAAATAAAGGAAGACCATCAATGCCTATATCTATCACTATTTCAGACATGTTTTTAATCCAATCAGAAATTTTTTGTAAATGATAGCTAATGCCTATATGGAAATATTCGCCAGGATGAACGCTTTTTACAATAATTTTTTCGTTTTGTCCTATTAGACCATGTAACGACAAAGGGACATCCAAGCCTTCATCTTGCAAAATTGATAATAATGAGTTCACTGAATTTCTACTTGGGCTGTACTCAAACTACCACTTTTTCAGTTTATATTTTAAATCATTTTTTTTTAAGTTAGATGAATTTGGATTATCTAGAAAACAACAAACACGTGGTAATTAAAAAAAAGATTATTTATGTTGAGTTTAACTTACTATCATCAATTTCATTGGAAATGTCTTCCATAAATATTTCGTTTTCATTGGAAATGTTTTCCATAAATATGTCATTGCTTCTAGATTCTGCTTGCACATTTTGTAGTTGCATTCTAGCTAAATGCGCAGTTGCTAATCTTTTTATATGACGTTTGCCGAAACCGCGTATCATCTGATAATATTATTAGTATGTACGATATTATGTACATGTACATAACATATTTAATAAAATTTAATGATTAATAAAATTTGATGTTAGTACTTACCTTGATAACTATATATGTATATATATGTATCTCCACTTTTCTATAAACTTTATATTTATTGCTTAATTAATTTGCAACACCCACAAACAAAATTCTTCTTTAAAGTGACAAATAACTTCATGGACGAGAACGTTTACCAAAAAATGCCGTTACTTCTTGAAAAAAAATTCAACATATCAAATACAACAACAGAAATTTGTACAAGCATACAATTTGCTGAAATCGTATTGTGGTTGGTAATGAGTTTTATTTTTCAAGTGAAATTTAAATAAAATTCAACATGATCTGCTAGAATACAACAACAGAAATTTATACAAGCATACAATTTGCTGAAATCGTAAGCGGCTTAGTAGCGAGGTTGAATTAAATTTATAAACCTTTTATTCATTGGCATACCATCAATTTACGAAGTAATCACTTTCATCTTCCATAGCCAATAAGTACTTTCAAAACTAATTAAATATCGAAGTACTTTTTCCAAGTTCCACTGGGGTATATGTGACCTGGTCTACGAAAAGGGAGCTAACGTGCGAAAACTAGTTTTCTGGGAAAAGCTGTTAAAAATAATCGTCAGTTTCTCGTTATCTCATTAATTGTTCTCCTTTTTTTGACACCTAAGCCCCCTTTCCGTGCAGACCAGGTCACATATATGTAAGTATGAAAATTTTTTTATTTTGTTTTCTTATGTACTTCACTTCGTTATAATTTTAGCATAATTATTGTAATGCATATTCATATAAGCATTATGTAATTATACTTGTTTATATGTATATATATGAAGTTATACATATGTAGTTAAAATATATTGTTGAATATTCATTCATAAAAATATGTACATAGTTGGAAAAAACATATTTCAAAAGAAACTTTGTGCAAGTTTATGCGTGTAAGTATGTATGTGCTTAAGCAATGTAAACATAATAATGTATGTATGTATGTATGTTCGTTTTTCTTCTCTTCTCTGTTTTTTTTTTTTTGTTTTTGTTTTTTTTGTATATATAGTATATAGTATATATATATATATATAGTATATAGTTATATATGAAACGATACCACTCACTTAGATTTCCTCCAGAGGCATGGGTTTTGAATTTATTTTCCTTTTAAAATGTATATGTACGTGTCACTTAACTTTTATTTCAGTTTTCACTCTATAACAACCTTATTTTTATTGCTATAATTTTTTTCTTCTTTTTTTTTCTTTTAAAATGTATATGTACGTGTCACTTAACTTTTATTTGAGATTTTCACTCTTTAATAACTTAATTCCGTGTTTTTTTTTTTTGCACTTTTAATATGAAAGTATGTGTGTTACTTCGCTTTCATTTCGGCTCCCACTCTTTAATCACCTTATTCTTTATTTTTTGTTCACTTTGTAATAACCATTTTTAATTGTGTATTTTTGGTTAGTTTCCCATAGTGCTTTTCACTAGGGCTCGAAATACCATGTTCACTGATTTACAAATATCATCACCTTGAATAAGAAAACTACTCCTTCTTCCTTTTCTGACGAAGGTATCACCGTATGTTTTTATTAGAGCAAAAGGAAAAAGCAGGGTTTTTTTTTTTTGAAAATAAAAAAAAGGTGCGTGGAGTCCCTACGCACGGATGAAGTTATACTTCTTAGTGATGTTCCAAGAAATGCATATGATTTTGGATGAAAGAAAACTAGAAAACTTAAATTCACATTTTATAAATTTATTATGCACATAAAATGAAGAATAAGGCAAAGTCTAAATGAAGGAACTTTGACTAGAAAAGTAGTTCTGTCTCTTCGTTGCGAAAGAGAATATGCAGCGTAATCATCTCTCTTTTGTAATCCATCAACACGCGTTGAAGGCCCAGCAGTTATCGGTGCGCGTTCAGAAATTGAAATCATATTTTCATCACTTATCAATATACTTATTACATGTGCGCGCATTGGCTTGCATGTTCATACATTCATATATACTTCTATGTACATATATTTGCATACATTGCCAAACAAATAATGCACAAGCATACAAACATACATATGCGTACACATATGAATATGTCACCAACAAAAAATTGATCTTCACAAGTCAATATGGCAGCCAAATTAGCGAAGAACAAGTGTAGTAAATTTTACAACAAAAACGATTTCATTCATGAACGCAGGCGCAAATTCCACAAGCGATCTCGCTTCATTCATAAAAACAGAGGCCGTAACATCTCCCCGAGCATGCCTTTGCCAACAAGTCGTCTTTTCGCGACGATGGCAAAAGCTAAAATCATAAATTGCACAACTTTCTGGTGCTTCTCGCAAAAATCTGCGTCGATATGTATTCACGATCATACGTATACATACATACATATTTACGCATGTTTGTAGGCGAAGCTGCAACAGCGGCAAGGGGTGACAATCGGCGGCCATTACTTTACTTATGCCATAGAAATTCTATTGCTACGAATATGGAAATGACAACGAAATAATGGAAATATGCATATTTCTAAAGGTCATTAATTTCTTTGAAGAAATGAAAGGAATGAATGATCCTGAGAAGTATAGTCTTAACTTTTCAACGGCCAACGCAGAGCATTTCAACCAAAAGGAATTTATTCATTAAAATCACCACTCAGAAGTCGTTTTATCCGTTGTAAGCGAAAGATTTTCGAAAAACATCATTACTAATATGCCACAAGACAAAATTAGAAATGAACTTCTTAACCTTACGCTGTCAGATAAAACGAAAATACTTCGTCATCGCGGGTCGATTTCCAAAAATGTAAATGAATTTTTCAAGGGACCAACGCAGGGTATTTCAACAAAAGGTCACATAAAATAGTTGAGAATTCGCAGATATGAAAGACAAAAGGAAAGAAAAAGGAGTATAACTATGTACGAGTATATATACGCACACATGTGAATAGTCACCACGTCATCGCGGGTCGATTTACAAAGAAAGTAAATGAAGACTGACCAGAGAACTTAAAAGTATAGAGAAGATGCAGGTTCGACTGCGAACATTTGATAGATTCAAATTAGGGAATTCACCGCATTTGTTAACATTGTAGGTCGGAATTCGCCTCGCAATTTTAACATTTTTTTCAATTCTCTCACATATTCTAACCGAGAATATGAAGAGACAGAAATATATGTATGTATTTATAAAATGATTTCTCTGATATTCCATAGGATGGAAATATGTATGTAGAACTCTTTTATTTTTGATTTCTTATTTTTCAAATTATTTAATGCTAATTTGGTCTTATTTTTTTATAATAACTCATTTTTAATTTATAAAAGACTAGCTGACCCTGCAGTCGTTGTCCTGCGTGAAATTATGTGTTTAGAAATGAAAAAGTTGAATTTATCATTTCACTTTTTTTCAATGTATCTCAGCTTGATAAACAACATTTTTTGGTTTCTGTTCCGGTGTACTATAGAAAAGATGGTTTTCCAACTCGTGAGCAGGCCACGTATATCTGGCCGAGTGAAAAACATATCATTTCCAAATGTATACCATACACTATGCGACTATCCTTGTGTCTCAAATGCAATTTTCACTGGAAACTGAATACGTTTGAACTGAAATGGCAAATCGTTAGAACTTAGAGGAATTCATAGAATCAAGCATTCTGCCCCTTTGTATTCGATAGCTGCGTCACAATCAGTCAGGTTCCATTATACAGTTTCGGCGCCTGAAGATTGTGGGTACATAATAACGACAGATCCAACTTCGAGACGCAAATGATGCGGTGGCATACCAAGCCTATTCAAAGAATTTAGAAATTTCACGATCGATCAATTTGTATGACCGCAAGTCTCCCGGAATTTGACTTTGAATCTTCCAGTTTAAGTCAACAACATCGGTATTTTTGGCAGCTAACATTGCGCGTGCAATTTAAGGAATTGTAGTTACGATAATTTGTCCAATGTCCGAATATTCGTGATGAGTTCATCTTTGGTGAATTGGTAAAGGAAGATGGAATTGATATCAAACCACCGGAAGTATCAACCGGAATTTACCCATTTCCAATTCTTAGCGAATACGATGTAAAATGTCTTCGGCAATGTCATTTTTGTTCGTATTCCATAATTGACGCTAATTTGACGCTGATCATCGCGAAAGAGCGAGCGAACTTCATTCCAGTGAATATCATGTTCCAGCAAATTGTAATTGTAATTGTAATTGTATATATAATATCAAGATATTTCCGAATAGAGCAAGTTCTCGCAAACGGTTCACTGACGAAAGTTGAGAAAAAAACTCGTAAATGTTAATTTTGTTGCTGGGGGTGTTTTCTCTGTCTGTACTGTATTCTCTGTGTTGAAATAGACTATTTGGTCATTCTCCAAATTAACTGCGAGACGCACAACAGTCGGAAAACGTTCATGAATCGTAAAAGTAAATATCCTACAAAACGCTTTATTGCAGTTCACGTATCGACCGTATCGTTAAAGATCAGTAACCGCCATGTTGCTTCCTTTGGTGGCGTATTTACACACGTATTTTATCGATTACACCAAACTGCAATACACAACATTGACATGACTTTTGAATGTGAATTAGACAACAGTGGCGAATATGGAACGATCTATATGTTGTCGACTTCGATATGTTGTTAACTTCGATATTCAGGCCTCTAAATTGAATGCTAAATGTTCTGCCATCGTCATCTGGTGAGCGACGCTGATACATTGGATATCCATCATTTCTAGTTTGTGTTTCCGAAAGAAAAGCACCTGGATAGTGTTTCGTACACTTATTGTCAGACATACAAACCGAAGTGGTATTGTGATGTCCGTAAGGTACATGAACCATATTGGTTTCGTATAATTCTGCTTCTATCTCTGGATCAGGAATTTCCGCAGAAATGATTTCATCAATTTGATTAGGTATAACCACCATTCACCATCCAAAGAAGAATATGTGCGTGCGGTAAACCTCTCTTTGCCACTCAACAAAGTACACCCAGCATCTAACAGCACCACATATACGTTGTTTTAAGATAAAGTTTACAAAACAGCACAACTGTTGTTTGAAAAGTTGTCCACTGACATCGTGACGATCGCTTGCTGATTGCCCGCGACCCATAATTTCATTCGTATGTCATCGCATCCTGGGAATACTCGGTCATGTGCCATGGGCTGTCAATATACATACTTATGTTGATGCCAAAACGAACGTGACCTCTTCGTGGCATCATAACAAATTTCAATCTGTAATTGAGCACTTTGTGTGAAACACACATAACGTTTTCACGTTCACGGAATAAATTTCAATCATTTTTTTTGAATAACCGGAATAAAGAAAGCAAACGAAAAATTTGACAACTGAAAAACAAAAGGAAAAATGTTGAAAAAAAATTTTTGTATGAAAAAAAGTATCTTTTTTGGAATTGTCCAACTTTCCGACTTTTCCTCACGAAAAGCATACTCCACAGCGAACAACCTCTGAAAATTTCATCAAGATTGGTTCAGCTGTTCTCGAGCATTAGCGTTACTAACAGCATTCATTCGTTCATATGGGAAAAAAGGGCTCTTTTTGGGAGTTTTCCGGCAATTAATCGAATTTTTTCACCATAAAAACTATCCTTGAGCCTCAACGAACATTTTAAAAAAAGAATTGGCAAAATTAGTCCAGGCGTTTTTGAGTTATGCGCCAGCATTTAAAATCATGTTCGTTTTATTTCCTTTTTAAAATCGTATTTGAAAATTTATTTTCTTCATATTTTTTTTTTTTTTGGAAAATTTTCCAGAATTTTCTTAAGTATTCTTCTTGTTTGGGCGGAGACCTGTCCGAATTGGTAATCACCAAAATCAGTCCAGGCGTTCTCCAGTTATAAGCGTAGTAACTAATGTCACTTTCTTTTATATATATAGATTTACCTAAACATTATGATGCTATTTTCATGATTCATAAGCAATGTATGAATGTAAACAATTTCGTTTTGCCGTCGGCATTTCAATTTCTCATGCTTCAATTTTTGCTTTCAACCAAGAAATCGCTTGTATGTATGTGCAATATATGCCTTTGCGTTTTGCCGTCGGCATTTCCATATTGACATGCAGAAGTAATTAGTATGTATTTCATTGTTTCGTTTTGGCCCAATTTTGTATATTAAGACAAGTGTCAATAATTGCGCCAAAATCAAACAAATATTTACATATTAAGTAAAAATCTTCTTCTTACATGTTCTTTGTATATATCATATGTAAATAAGTATTGAGCTTTATCCTACTAATATATCGGGCAAATTGACAAGTGTCGATAATTGCGCCAAAATCAAATATATTATATATTCATATGTAAACATGGTTTAAACTTTACATAAAATTGAAGTGTCAATAATTGCGCCAATTTTCATAAAGTTGGAAATTTTGCACGAATAAGACGTGTGCGGGTTAAGTCGTGAATTTTACTTATATTAATTAATTTGAAAGTGCCGAAAAATGCGAAACGAAATTTCAATAAATTTAAGTAAATTTAGGTAAATTTACATGTATTTTCATTTATATTTAATTGTCAATAAATTTTTTAAAAATTATTTGCCCTAGTTGTCCATTTTTTATTTTCTCACACATTTCAGCCGATTTTTGTATAGAAATTTGACCGGCGTAGAAGCAAAATGCGAAACAATCATACATACACATATTATGTCGTTTGCACATTTGTCTGTATGTTTGCGAATGCAAATGTTCTACAAAAGCATATTTCTATACTTAAACAAAATTATTAGAACCATCGTATGTTTCTTACATGCATAACCAAACCATACTTAAGTCAGCGCAACCTAAGCGTCAATGGTAGTGTTGGTGGTAAGCACTTGGGAAGTCAAGATGCTACCACAGGTTCGAATCTCGACAGAATAAATTTTTAATTTTTTGCTTTTAACATCATATACATACTATACAAATAAATATTTTTCTTACTAATCTTTTTCTTAATTGGCGTAGACACCGCTTACGCGATTATAGCCGAGTTAACAACAGCGCGCCAGTCGTTTCTTCTTTTCGCTACGTGGCGCCAATTGGATATTCCAAGCGAAGCCAGGTCCTTCTCCACTTGGTCCTTCCAACGGAGTGGAGGTCTTCCTCTTCCTCTGCTTCCCCCGGCGGGTACTGCGTCGAATACTTGTATATTATGTATATTGCTGTGATAAATTTAATTTCTATTAGTAAGAAAAATATTTATTTGTATACTATACGATGTTAAAAGGCATACATCTTCTATCCTATATTGTGTATCTGCACATGCTCATATGAGTGTATGTATACGCATGTGCGCGTTCAGAAATTGAAATCATATTTTCAACACTAATCAATATACTTATTACATTTGCGCGCATTGACTTGCATGTTCATACATTCATATATACTTATATGTACATATATTTGCATACATTGCCAAACAAATAATGCACAAGCATACAAACATACATATGCGTACACATATGAATATGTCACCAACAAAAAATTGATCTTCACAAGTCAATATGGCAGCCAAATTAGCGAAGAACAAGTGTAGTAAATTTTACAACAAAAACGATTTCATTCATGAACGCAGGCGCAAATTCCACAAGCGATCTCGCTTCATTCATAAAAACAGAGGCCGTAACATCTCCCCGAGCATGCCTTTTGCCAACAAGTCGTCTTTTCGCGACGATGGCAAAAGCTAAAAATCATAAATTGCACAACTTTCTGGTGCTTCTCGCAAAAATCTGCGTCGATATGTATTCACGATCATACGTATACATACATACTTACATATTTACGCATGTTTGCAGGCGAAGCTGCTACAGCGGCAAGGGGTGACAATCGGCGGCCATTACTTTACTTATGCCATAGAAATTCTATTGCTACGAATATGGAAATGACAACGAAATAATGGAAATATGCATATTTCTAAAGGTCATTAATTTCTTTGAAATGAAAGGAATGAATGATCCTGAGAAGTATAGTCTTAACTTTTCAACGGCCAACGCAGAGCATTTCAACCAAAAGGAATTTATTTATTAAAATCACCACTCAGAAGTCGTTTTATCCGTTGTAAGCGAACGATTTTCGAAGAAACATCATTTCTAATATGCCACAAGACAAAATTAGAAATGAACTTCTTAAACCTCACGCGGTCAGATAAAACGATATTCTTCGTCATTGCGGGTCGATTTCCAAAAAATGTAAATGAAGACTAACTACAGAAATGATCCTGTAAAGTATAGCCTTAATTTTTCAACGGCCAACGCAGAGTATTTCAACCAAAATATGAGCAAAATAGTTGAGAATTCGCAGAAATGAAAGACAAACGAAAGAAAAAGAAGCATAACTTCAATAATGCACAAGTATACAAACATACATATGCGCAGAAGCAGCAAGGAAAGAGGTAACAATCGGCGATCCATTGTATATTTCTTTCATGCATAACCAAATCATAATTAGGACAACGCAATACAAGTGTCAATGGTGATGTTGGTGGTAAGCGCTTGAGAAATTACGACGAGTACGTAGGTTCGAATCCCAACAGAATTTATTTTTAATTGAATATGTCACCAACCAAAAATTGAAACATTTTTCTACAAAAACAACAACAGCATTACCATGGCAACATTGTGTTGTTGGTAGAAAAGCCGAGCTGTGCCGAAAGAAACGAACAAACGATCGCCGATTGTCACCGCTTCGCTTGCTGCTCGAACATCTTCGCAGACAAGGTTGCGTAAATTCATATTAAGCAAGGTTGCGCAACCTGAATTTATCGCAACCTTTTCCGAACTCGTATAAGAAGTATAACTTCAAAAAGCACAATTTAATGAAATCGTAAAAGATCACTGTCGCAAAAAGATGTACAAAAGAGGTCGAGCGCGCCGATGTTGTTTCCTTGAGCGTGATGTCGAAAAAGAGGCCGGCCCGCTACCCGTTGTTCCTTTTTTAGCGTTTTGGTGTGGGGTGTCGGTCAGCTGCTAGATCTGCAGTAGCGGTGACATTGTGGATGTTGTGTGGGTAAATGTTGTGGAACGTGTGTGGTGAAATGATGAATGTGGTGTGTCGGTGTTGCGCCTCTATGTAGGGTTGTATGCTGGTATAGTACCTGAGGCTCATTTGGCCAATGAGATTAAACTTTGCACGAATAATGCCTTTAGTGTAAGCCACTTTATGACAAAAAATTGTTTAAATCCAACCAATTTGTGAGATTTCAATAGAAATTCAGATAGAATCCTTTACCTGCAGTAGTAATTCTGTGTATCCAAAATGGGTTAAATCGGGTCAATACTTTCCTGAGCCCCCATCTACCGTATATAAAGATTTTCGAACTTCCGGCTGACTTTATACTGGATATAGCGGCCAATATTTCAATTATCTGAATGAAAATTTCAGAACGTATTTTACTCATAATATAACATTATATCATTGTGCCTAAAATGAAAACAATTTGGCGAAAACTTCACCTAGCCCATATGACCATTTCCAGGATTTTTGTTCATCCGGCTGATTTTATATAAATGACTATGTATAATTATTTTGGTTTTTCTAACAAATCTTATTCCGAATATGTATATATGTATGTACGTAGGTCAGTGTATAAGTTATATACGTTATATGTATACTTATGTATATAAAATTGCTTAGATTCCGATCCTCTGGTTGACGTTTTTCATCGTAAGGTATTTCCCTGGCTTTGATTCCAGCAAGTTGCAAAAGTATAAAATGTTCAGTTGCACCCGAACTTGGCCCTCTCTTACTTGTTATCTTGAGATTTTAATGTTTGCCTTCGCTTACAAATTTTAAATAATCTTGCTTGTTACTTGATCAAGTATAAGAGTATTGCCGGATACTAGTGCAAGTAAACTTTTGAAGCATATGGAAGCGTTCAATTTAATATGTACCTATTATATAGTATGTTATTCAGTGCATACACATTTGTTGTATACAGCTATGGACACATAAATGGCCCAAAGTTTGATTTCATATATCTAAATGCTAAAATTGTTTAAGTTAAAGTTGATTAAAATGTAAAAATTTTGCATTTAATTTGGTACTGCTGTATCAAAGCTGCTGTAGAGTTGTACTGTACTGCCCAAATATTCCGTTATATTTTGCTTTTTGTATACCGTTACCAATTACGCGTAGTTAATGCTGATTTTGAGTGGACATAAATGGCACAGATTTCTTTGTAGAAGTAATACTAGCGCAGTTTTAATATAAGAACATTATTTAAAGTGTTGTTGAAAAATAAATAATTAAAAGTTTAAAATTGGATCCCGAAATCATATTACAATAGAAGAATATCAGATAATTTGGAACATGTGTAAAAAAGGCCAAGAAGTAGCCGAAATTGCTAAGCTAATGGAAATTTCTCCTAAAAAAGTATACAACGCAATCAAATCATGTATGAAGAATTCCAAAGTATTGGTCAAAGGCAGTATTCAAAACCCAAGACCACGTAATACGGATACCAAATATATAAACATATCGAGGAAGAAGCCATTCCTTTCGAAAAAAATATATATTTCAAAACGACTGATCTTCGCAAAAGCTCATCAAGCAAGCTCTAATTTTTGGAAAAATGTATTATGGATTGACGAAACAAAGCTTAACAGGATAGGACCAGATGGCAGAATACTTGTAGATTATCCAAAGTACAAAAAAAAGAAATCCTAAGTACACTCAAAAGACGATAAAGATTGAAGGCGGAAATATTAAGGTTTAGGGAGCATTTTCTTTGCATGATGTAGGTCCGCACGTAAGAATAATGGAAAAATGGACAAGTTTCAGTACTTGCAGATTTTAAAAAATTACGATTCTAAACGCTCCTCGAAGCTAGTAAAAAATTGGTTTTCTGCAAAGAGGATAGGTACTTTGGATTGGTCAGCGCAAAGCCCTAACTTAAATACAATTGAAAACCTATGGTATGTAGTCAAGGCTAAAATTGCAAATGTTAACTATATACAGTGTATCACAGAAATAAGTATGCACTATATATTGGCGTAAAAAAAGTCAAATTATTTGCAAAATAAAAAGTATATATTTTGTGTTTTTTTGCAAAAGCAACTACTCATAATATTGCCTTCACGAATATGACAAATTGATATCATTGACTATTCCGTTATTAAAAACCGTTAGATTTTCTCTGTAAAGAGAAAATCATGTCACATAAACAAGTATGCAGTTTACCATTTCAGTATTGTTTCGATTGATACACAGTGTTTATACGTTTTGAAGCAATAAGTATTGTTTTTTTTTTTTATAAAATAATAATTTTCCGAAGTTTTCATTAAATTTCATCGTTAATTGCAATTACATTTTGATCATGGAGCCGCCCGTCAAGGAACTATCACAAAATTTGAAAGGTGCTATTATAAAACTATATAAAGAAAACAAAAGTCAGAGGCAAATTGGAAAACATATAAATAAAAGTAATTCTAATATTCAAAAAATAGTAGAAAAATACAAAAAAGAGGTCAATACAAAAAATAAGGAAAGATCTGGACGACAAGAAACATTTGATTCCAAGGATCGGTACATTATCACACACAAGATACAGGCTAATCTGAAGTAAAGTGCTCCAAAAGTGCGTACTGAAATTAAAAATGAGACCAGTAAAACCTGCCATCCCCAAACTAATCGTCAAGTGCTGTATGATACAGGTTCCCATGGTCGTAATGTCCGTAAAAAGCCATTCATAAGCAACATTAACAGACAAAAAAGATTAAACTTTGTGAAAGCACGAAAGTAAACATAGAGAATATTTCTGGAATTCTGTTATTTTCTCAGATGAAAGTAATTATACATTTTTGGATCAGATGGACGTGAAAAAGTATGGAGAAAAGTAAATACAGAGCTTGATTCACGGAATATGGCTGCCTTGGTAGAACATGTTGGTAGGTCGCTCATGGTTTGGGGGTGTATGGCACCAACTGGTGTAAGGAATCTTGTATTCATTGAGCATAAAATAAACAAATATTATTACCTTAATATATTAATATCGAATTTAAACGATAGTGCGGCCAAATTGGGACTTGAAGGATCATTTGTCTTCCAACAGGGCAATGATCCAAAACACTCCGCTCACATTGTTAAGGAATTGCTACTTTACAAGACATCCAAACAATTAAAAACACCAGCCCAATCTCTTGATGTGAACCCTATCGAACATTTGGGTCATTTTATAGGGAGAAAAATCAGAAGACGCCAAATAACCCGCAAAGAATCTTTGATATCTGCTTTAATCGAGGAGTGGGGCAAGATTCCAACTTCAGTGACCCAAAAACTGGTAAAATCCATGCCATCCGGATTGAATGCAATTAAAAAATCCAAAAGCTATCCAATAAAATATTAACAGCCCATCAAAGCTCAAAAATAAAACCTTTGGAACTTTTTCTTTGGAATGTATTACTATTGCATACATACTTTAGTGATGTAATTTTTAGCTATTTAAGCCTTTTTTTCTCTAATTTGAAAAATTATTAATTTAAGTTTCTGTTTTTTGCTATTGCTTTTAACTAAAATATGAAATAACTGAAAGAAATAAAAAAATAGTTCTGCGGCATTTTTTTCCTGAAAACATAACGGATAAACACAGTGCATACTTATTTTTGTGATGCACGTATAAATGTAGCAAATCTCTCCTCTGCCGTTAAAAAGCTTGGTGCGCTTTACCTAAAGCTAAGTGTCAGAATCTCGTACAATGTATTGGTAGCAGATGTGAAGCAGTCATTACAAATTAAGAATCTTCTCCTTCTTTACTGGCGTAGACATCGCTTACGCGATTATAGCCGAGTTAACAACAGCGCGAGCTAAACACTAGCAGTGTGTTAGCGTTGAGTAAAGAAACGATATTTTTGTTTAGACCGTATATCTCCCCTTTATTGATCGTTATTCCTTACTGACTATCTTTTACAATCTTACTGCTATTTATACTAAAGAGAGCGTTTTCTTACTTGCTAAGGACTAAAAATGTTTTGATTATCTTATTCCTTTGATTTGTTTGGGTTTGCTTACATAAATCTTAGTGTTGCTTACTATGTACTATTGAGATGTTAGTTGTTTACTAGTAAATATCTATTTGGGTTGTTATTGTTTGTTTTGTACTTCCAGTGCACTTCTATTGTTCCAAGATAAGGTCGTTTTGATGGATTTTCTTTAATGTTGTTCTGTTTACTGACACATAAGGTTGTTTTATTGTTTGTTTGTTTAGAATATTTTCAGGTAATATTAAATCTCCCCTCTGATAAAATGAAATGTCCTCATTTCAGAACAGCTAGGCTTGAAGTCGGCGTATAATTATTAAATATTGTATGTGTTTGATTAATTTTTATACTCTCGCAACAAAGTTGCTAAGGTGAGTATTATAGTTTTGTTCACATAACGGTTGTTTGTAAGTCCTAAAACTAAAAGAGTCAGATTTAGGGTTATACATACCAAAGTGATCAAGGTGACGAGTCGAGTTGAAATCCGGATGTCTGTCTGTCCGTCCGTCCGTCCGTCTGTCCGCCCGTGCAAGCTTTAACTTGAGTAAAAATTGAGATATCATGATGAAACTTAGTACACGTATTTCTTGGCTCCATAAGAAGGTTAAGTTCGAAGATGGGCAAAATCGGCCCACTGCCACGCCCACAAAATGGCGAAAACCGAAAACCTATAAAGTGTCATAACTAAGCCATAAATAAAGATATTAAAGTGAAATTTGGCACAAAGGATCGCATTAGGGAGTGGCATATTTGAAAGTAATTTTTTTGGAAAAGTTGGCGTGGCCCCGCCCCCTACTAAGTTCTTTGGACATATCTCGGAAACTACTATAGCTATGTCAACCAAACTATTTAGAATCGTTTCCTTCAGGCATTTCCATATACAGTTCAAAAATGGAAGAAATCGGATAATAACCACGCCCACCTCCCATACAAAGGTTATGTTGAAAATCACTGAAAGTGCGTTAACCGACTAACAAAAAACGGCAGAAACACTAAATTTTACGGAATAAATGGCAGAAGAAAGTTGCACCCAGGCTTTTTTTTTTTAAATTGAAAATGGGCGTGGCGTCGCCCACTTAGGGACCAAAAACCATATCTCAAGAACTACTATACCGATTTCAATGAAATTCGGTATATAATATTTTCTTAACACCCTGATGACGTGTACGAAATATGGGTGAAATCGGTTCACAACCACGCCTTCTTCCAATATAACGCTATTTTGAATTCCATCTCATGCCTTCTCTGTATAATATATACATTAGGAACCAATGATGATAGCGGAATAAAACTTTACACAAATACGGTATTTGAAAAATATGTAAATGACGGATAATGAAATCTCGATTATCACTTTATCATGCGAGAGTATATAATGTTCGGTGACACCCGAACTTCCTTACTTGTTAAACATAAAAAAATAACTGAAATTAATATTACATGAATTACATAAAATGTAAATTTTAAAGGGTGTTCTTCGATTGGTATTATAAATTTATACATTTCTTGCATGTTGGTAAACTTATAAGTAAACTCGGAAGTTAAAATCTGTAAAACTTTTACTTTTTCGTTTTGGTGAGCATGTGTTACATCTTTTATTTCTTGCTCGTGGTTTCCATATGTTTTATTATCGATAGTAGTGCTGAAGTTGTATTGAATTAAATGTGGACCGCTTATTTTAGGTCCATTCCACGTGTGTTCATTGTCGACTATAATATTACCATGCTCTAGAATTTGCAATGGAGAATTATTTTCTTGAATGATATTAATTTGAGCATTTCGTTTCAGAAGCAAGGGTATGGTACATTTATCTTCATTTTCTTGATTGCAAATATTTTCTCCGTCATAATTTTTACCATTTGACATATTTGTGAATTTTTTGTTAACTCAATTTTTCGTCATATTTTCCATGCTTAAATGCTAAAGGAATTAAATTATAGTACATTTTACATTTATTTGTTATAATTGGGTGTTTATAAATTGAAATAGTTGCACTGTTAAAAGTGCATACATGTATATCAAAATAGTCTAATACATTTATTATTGGAATATCATATGATTCCTTGTTAATCACTTCTTTTATATTAAGAGTACCAGAAAAAAATTCCCTGTTTTTGCGAAATTAATAGTGTTTGTAATCGCTTCTAGTTCTTTATAGACTTCTGTAATAATTAATTCTTCAGTTATAGATTTAGGGTCTAAAGTTTCTAAAATTTTTTGAAATTAAGAATTTATCTTTCTTTCCTGATTGTTATTATCTATAAGTTGGTTGAGTTCTGCCTTTATTTCTATATATATTACAAGGTCATCGTGATCCGGTATCCTGTTACAAATTTTAAAACTGAGCCTAAAAAGTTTATAGCACGTGTAGCACGGTGCTCGATCGGTAAAAGTTGGTATTTAAGAATTTCTTTTTTATTTATTAATATATTTTGAGTTTTACTATATTGCGGCCTCATAATGTTTTCATAAGACGCTAAAATTGAAGAAAGAGCTGCAACGTGGTAAAGGAAAGATGAGTTTTTATAAATAAAATCAGCATCGGTTTCGGTTAAAACGAATTTTTCCCCCATAAATCAGTAATTTTATCAGAAAATCCTAATGATAATATTAAAAGGTTAATAAATCCTATTCCTTTTAGTCGCATGATGTGATCTGTTTTCTTATGCTGTCCTTATGAATTATTTTCTTCCTCACTGTTAGAATCGTGTCCCCGCGATCTTCCTTCACTTTGTGTTTGTTATATTTTGATGCGAGTTTATTTCTGCGGTCTGTTTTGCTGTAAATAATATCGCCTGGCTTATACGAGTATGTAATGGCCTTTCTATTTTCGTTGTGATAATTTAATACCTTCCCTTGTTTTTATTGAAGAATATCCTTGATGTCGTGAAATAAATGCGATTTGTTGACGATTTATGGCCAGAACTGCAGCGAAAGCAATGCTGGCATCTGTTGTCAAACTAAAAGGTTTGGAATAATTAGGTTGAAATGGTTCGACTTGTTCTTGCAATGCATTTTTTATTATTTTACTGCTGCTGTGTCTAAATGCACAAATGTCTTAGCACTTTGGTTCTTTGATATTAATCCAAATTCTCCTCTCAAATGAACAGTTAGTGGTTTCGTAATTTCAGCAAAGTCTCTTACGAATTTTCTGTAATAGCTGGCAAGCCCTAGAAAAGATCATAATTCTTTTAGATTTTTAGGTGGTGGGTAGTTGTTTATGGTTTCAATTTTCTTAGGATCAACTGTTATCATATTATGTTTTAAAATATAATGGATAATATAATATATAATAAAAAATAAGATTTTTCATCAGAAAATTTCGTGTTAGTAATGTGCAGTGCGTTGATTGTAGTCCGAAGGTGTTTCATATGTTCTTCGGGTGTGGAGGAATATATTGAAACATCGTCAATATAAACATATTGCCAATGTTTTCTCTAAGGATGTCGTCGACGCATTGTTGAAAAATAAATGGGGCTTTTTTTAATCCGAATGGCATCCTAACAAATTCATTCTTTGCACCGTTGACGGAAAATGCTGATTCTTCTCGATCAGATTCTTTAATTAATATTTGATGAAAACCTAATTGTAAATCGATTGTGGAAAAACTCATTGCTTTTCCTAAGTTTTGTAAAGTAATATTAACATCGGGAAGGCGATATCTGTCAGTAATCGTATGAGCGTTAATTTTCTGGAAGTCAACAACCATCTGTCTTTTGGGTCTACCTTGGTCATCGGTGCCCTTTTTTGGAACAGTCCATACAGGCAATTACATGGGCTTTTGCTTGGTTGGATTATACCGTCATTTAACAATTTTTCAATTTCTTTCCTGAGAAAGTCCTGATCAGACATGGGATATGGATATTGTTTTGTCCATATCGGATCTTCTGATTGGGTCCTAATCGATGCCTGTATTGTGGTTGTGAAAGGCAATGTTTCACTAGTATAATTACTTCTTCTCATAAGCTCTTCTACTTGACTTTTAAACTCATTATTACTAATGGTATAATTTATTTGTGCGCAAGGATGACACGCAAAATCGTGAAGCGTTCCACATTTTTACAACCAAACTAACATCGAATGTAAAACACAGCTGAAAATACTAGGATTAATTTTTGACTCTAATTATAATTTTAATGCTCACTGTAAATATGTCAGAACCTCGTTAATGTCACGATTAAATATTGTTAAGCATTCATTTATTCATCCGAACACACTAGTCAATGTTGTCAGATCGCCAATAAAAACGATAATGGCTGAATCTGGTTTACCAACTATTCAAAATAAAATTATAGATTCTTCGCTTCAAATTCTTGCGAAAACGGCTGAGAACACCAACCCATTACTAAATACAACTATCACCCATGCAACGAAAAAAAGAAAACTCCAAGAATACAATCGGCTATTTCGAGATGCTTAAGTTTCGCTGCAGAAAATAATATTTTACGTAACGCAACACGCAAATTCACCACTCGACATCCTCCCTGTCTGATCAATGATAAAATACTACAGAATAAGCTTATGTTTTTGTCCAAGCAAAACACACCAAACGAAGTCTTTCAACAAACCTTTGCTGAACTGGAATCTAATTACACAAACAATGGCTGGAAGTTATTGTTTACGGATGGCTCCAAGTCCATCGCTTCCACTTCGTTAGCAGTTGTCACTGCCACAGGAGAAATTATTTGCAATTGGCTTCTTCCCTCAACGAGCTCTGTATTTATCGCTGAAGGATCTGCTATCCTTCATGCAGTTAATTACGCAAAAAAGACTAAAGGAAAGTTCCTCATCTGTACCGACAGCAAATCGTGTATGTCTGCAATAACGTCTCCTTCCAATCGCAATCCCATAATAGAAGTTATCAGGGACGCGGTCATTGGTGCCCCTCAGAAAATCCAAGTAATGTGGATCCCTGGCCATGCTGGTATTAGAGGCAACCACTTTCCAGACCTCGCTGCGAAAAATGTAGCCAGGACTCCTGCCTTAACATACTACGTCTCATCCAAGCAAGACATTCTTAACCTTATTAAGCACAAAAGGCATCAAAAAAACGCAAGCGAATGGAAAATATTTAAACATCACTACGCGGTCAAAAACCCACCCAGAAATCGTATAATCTACTCGTCAACAGTTCCAACTAGCGCAATGAAGATATATACTCGATGAAGGATTGGACACACTATCATAACACACGCCCACTTACCATCGGGTAAAAGCCCATCCATTTGCCCCCTTTGCGATGACACCGCTTCTATCAAACACTTACTCACACTCTGTCCGATGCTTCACCCAACAGCCCACAACTCTGGCAACATTGATCTCATAAAACTACTAAGTGAACCTTCAGAAAAAAACGTGATGATTGTATATAGATTCTTAAAAACCAACGATTTGTTAAAATATATTTAAGCATCTTACATCTTTACTAACCCTTAGCAAATAGAATTTTTCACCTAGCTATACATAATTACAAGACGGCTGAAGGCCTCGTAGCCAGTGCTGCGTTTATGTATTTATATATTAAAACTCTTTTTGTTATATGAATTATTATAAATAAAATAAATAAATAAATTTATTTGTTTGTCGAATTTTGAGTCCATTTTCTCTGGTATTTTAAACTATAGCCGAACAAATTTACTTTCGCTTTTATTTGGCGAAGTCCTTTTTCTCCCAGAATCATATCGAATTCGATAAGTTGGTCAATTCCAAAGAAAGTAAAATGATACCCATACATTGTAATTATTTTTTTAGAGCAAAATGACTGAGAAGCCATGCAGAGTTTTAGTTTTGAATGGTTTAATTAATGGTTTAATAATTTTTAACTCTAGAACAGTGGCGCTCAACGCAATAAAAATCCACACACACGTGTTTGACTGATAATTCTGCTACTGCGAAAAATATCACACGCACACGAAAGCGGCTGAACACGTACGCTAGGTACGTATGAAAATCTATAGCAATGTTTGTGCAGCGCAAACGTAAAATGTAGTAGTATTGAGGCGTGCGCACCACTGCTCTAGAAGCATGAATTTAACGTAATTTTTAAAGTGTCGTAAAAAAAGGCAACTAATATTTTTACTTTCCATTTTTTCTTCTACTTCTTAATTAGTGTAGACACCGCTTACGCGATTATAGCCGAGTTAACAACAGCGCGCCAGTCGTTTCTTCTTTTCGCTACGTGGCGCCTGTTGGATATTCCAAGCGAAGCCAGGTCCTTCTCCACTTGGTCCTTCCAACGGAGTGGAGGTTTTCCTCTTCCTCTGCCTCCCCCAGCGGGTACTGCGTTGAATACTTTCCGAGCTGGAGTGTTTTCAGCCATCTGGACAATATAACATAGCCAGCGTAGCCGTCTTTTAATTCGCTGGACTATGTCGATGTCGTCGTATATCTCGTACAGCTCATCGTTCCATCGAAAGCGATATTCGCCGTGGCCAATGCGCAAAGGACCATAAATCTTTCGCAGAATTTTTCCCTCGAAAACTCGTAACGTCGACTCATCGGTTGTTGTCATCGCCCAAGCCTCTGCACCATATAGCAGGACGGGAATTATGAGCGACTTATAGAGTTTAGCTTTTGTTCGTCGAGAGAGGACTTTACTTTTCAATTGCCTACTCAGTCCGAAGTAGCACCTGTTGGCAAGAGCAATCCTGCGTTGGATTTCCAGGCCGACATTGTTGTTGGTATTAATGCTGGTTCCTAAATAGACGAAATTATCTACAACTTCAAAGTTATGACTGCCAACAGTAACGTGAGAGCCAAGTCGCGAGTGCGACGACTGTTTGTTTGATGACAGAAGATATTTCGTTTTGCCCTCGTTCACTGCTAGACCCATTTTCTGTGCTTCCTTGTCCAATCTGGAGAAAGCAGAACTAACGGCGCGGGTGTTAAGGCCGATGATATCAATATCGTCGGCATACGCCAGCAGCTGTACACTCTTATAGAAAGTGGTACCTTCTCTATTTAGTTCTGCAGCTCCAACTATTTTCTCCAGAAGCAGGTTGTAGAAGTCGCTCGATAGGGAGTCGCCTTGTCTGAAACCTCGTTTGGTATCGAACGGCTCGGAGAGGTCTTTCCCGATTCTGACGGAGCTCTTCGTGTTGCTCAACGTCAGTTTACACAGCCGTATTAGTTTTGCGGGGATACCAAATTCAGACATCGCGGCATAAAGGCAGCTCCTTTTCGTGCTGTCGAAGGCAGCTTTGAAATCGACGAAGAGGTGGTGTGTGTCGATTCTTCTTTCACGGGTCTTTTCCAAGATTTGGCGCATGGTGAATATCTTGTCGGTTGTTGATTTTCCAGGTCTGAAGCCACACTGATAAGGTCCAAACAGTTTGTTGACGGTGGGCTTTAATCTTTCACACAATACGCTCGATAGAAACTTATATGCGATGTTGAGGAGGCTAATCTCACGGTAGTTGGCGCAGATTGAGGGGTCTCCTTTTTTACGGATTGGATATAGCACACTTAAATTCCAATCGTTGGGCATGCTTTCGTCCGACCATATTTTATAAAGAAGCTGATGCATGCTCCTTATCAGTTTTTCGCTGCTGTGTTTGAATAGCTCGGACGACAATCCGTCGTATTCGAACTTCTTCAAGGTCGGGGAATGGAACGTCTGCTCCATCGTCATCGATTGGGGAATCAGGTTCGCCTTCTCCTGGTGTTGTACGTTCACTGCCATTCAGCAGGCTGGAGAAGTATTCCCTCCATAATTTAAGTTTGCTCTGGGCATCGGTGACTAATTTAAAATTGGGGGTTCTACAAGCGTATGCTCCGGTCTTGAAATCTTCTGTTAGCCGCGCATTTTTTTGTAGAATTTTCGAGCATTACCCCTGGCCAGCTTATCAAGCTCTTCGTACTCACGCATTTCAGCCTTTTTCTTTTTCTGTCTACAAATGCGTCTCGCTTCCCTCTTCAACTCTCGGTAACTATCCCATCCCGCACGTGTTGTGGTCGATCGTAATGTTGCGAGGTAGGCAGTCTGTTTTCTCTCCGCTGCGACATGGTACTCCTCGTCGTACCAGCTGTTCTTTTGCACTTTCCGAAAACCAATGGTTTCGGTTGCAGCTGTACGTAAGGAATTTGAAATGCCGTCCCACAGTGGCCTTATACCGAGTTGTTGACTAGTGCTCTCAGAGAGCAGGAGTGCAAGCCGAGTAGAAAATCGTTCGGCTGTCTGTTATGATTGCAGCTTCTCGACGTCGAACCTTCCTTGTGTTTGTTGGCGTGCGTTTTTTGCTGCACAGAGGCGAGTGCGAATCTTAGCTGCAACAAGATAGTGGTCCGAGTCGATGTTAGGACCTCGGAGCGCACGCACATCTAAAACACTGGCGACGTGTCTTCCATCTATCGCAACATGATCGATCTGGTTGGTAGTTTTTCGATCCGGAGACAGCCAGGTAGCTTGATGAATTTTCTTATGCTGGAATCTAGTACTACAGATAAACATATTTCGGGCACCGGCGAAGTCAATCAGCCTCAACCCATTTGGGGATGTTTCGTTGTGGAGGCTGAATTTACCGACCGTAGTGCCAAATATACCTTCTTTGCCCACCCGGGCGTTAAAGTCGCCAAGCACGATTTTGACATCGTGGCGGGGGCAGCTCTCACAAGCGCGCTCCAAGCGCTCATAGAAGGCATCTTTGGTCACATCGTCCTTCTCTTCCGTCGGGGCGTGGGCGCAAATCAGCAATATGTTGAAGAACCTCGCTTTGATGCGGATTATGGCTAGACGTTCATTCACCGGAGTGAATGATAGTACTCGGCGACGGAGTCTCTCTCCCACCACGAATCCAACACCAAACTTGCGCTCCTTTATATGGCCACTGTAGTAAATGTCACAAGGACCTACTCGTCTCTGTCCTTGTCCCGTCCATCTCATTTCTTGGATGGCGGTGATGTCAGCCTTTATTTTTGCGAGGACATCAACCAGCTGAGCAGCGGCACCTTCGCAATTAAGGGTCCGGACATTCCAGGTGCATGCCCTCAAATCGTAGTCCTTATTTCGTTTGCCATGGTCGTCATCAAAAGGGGGTCTCTCATCCGAGGCTGTTTTCTTTTTCATTGGGGGTGTTTTTTACGTGGCGGGTCCCAAACCCAGCGCACAACCCTATGCAGGGGATGTTTCGCCTTCTCACATTAGCTCGCCTTCGAACGGATGTTGTTAGGCTACCTAGAGGATACTTGGTCAAAGACCGGAAGTAGTGAGCTGCTTGAGTCATATGTAAAAGAATCGTTTCTGGCCACTCCCAAGTGAATGGCGATCAGAGAATTTTCCTCACCTTCCTGAACTTCTTCACTTCTACACATGACTCCATCCTCCTTTCCATTTTTTTATGGTGTTTTTATTGATATCTTAAGAATACAGAAAAAAAATTTTATAAAAAAAATAAAAATTAAAATAATTAGAGAGGGGCAGAGACAGGTATAAAAAAAAAATGGCGCATTCTGGTGATATTGATCCTGACTCTCCTGGTGGTCTGAAAAAAAAATCAAAAGAAATTCTTAATCAGTAAGGATGCTGTTATAGTCCCTATTTCAGGGAACACGAAAAATGGCGACTGCCTGAAAACAAAAATCATTTTTTACGTTTTTTTTTTTAAATTCCTGAATTTTTTTGTAAATATTAAAAACAAAAATTTTGAAAACGATAAAGGATTATATAAAGAAGGTTCACACAAAATTTCAAGTAAATCGGTTGTATAGAACTTGAGATAATGCCGGTACCGTGTGGAAAAAAGTAGTCGAGAAAAACGCGTTTAAAAAATTCGATACGGCCGAACCGGGCTAGGTACTGCGTCACTAAAGTAACTGTAGCTCTTAAACTAATTTTAATTTTTAAAAATCCTTTGGAGGATATGTTCTTAAGGGTCTAAACTTTAAACATATGAAAAAAATCGAATTTTTCAAAATTCTAGAGTAGAATACCCCTTTAAATTTATATAATTATTAGTAGACCCTGTGTCCACTAATAGGGTTACGGGCGTGTCTGTTAGACCGAATTTTGTTTGAATGCAGGGTTGTTGCACTGACGCCAGTGGTTCAGTCATCTTGCTGTTTTCGCACAACTTCTGTCAACGATGAAATTTGCTTTTGGAATAAGGCGACTTGTTAAGCTATATATTCCTCCATGTTTGCTGTAGATTTAAGTTGCCTGTTGTTATGAAACGCTTTTTATACTCTCGCAACAAAGTAGCACAGGAGAGTATTATAGCTTTGTTCACATTGTTAAATCAGTCCTTGATTGTTGCAGACCCTTGATAGCTTTGTTCACATTTGCAGGTTATTGCTATACAGTGCTCCGCTAATAGTGTATTTGGAGTTTAATCCTACAGGATGAATGTACGGACTGCTTCCTGGTTGACATAATTCTTCATCCCAGAGTTGTTTTGGTCACTAAACATGTAACTTAAGTAAAAATTGAGATATCATGATGAAACTTAGTACACGTATCCTTTATATCTCGTCTAACCAAAAGCATTATAGGGTGGCTGGTCAGCAGGGTGACGTCCATCGGTTTTATTATTGCGTTAAAAATTCATGCATATGAAAAAAATCGAATTTTTCAAAATTCTAGAGTAGAATACCCCTTTAAATTTATATAATTATTAGTAGACCCTGTGTCCACTAATAGGGTTACGGGCGTGTCTGTTAGACCGAATTTTGTTTGAATGCAGGGTTGTTGCACTGACGCCAGTGGTTCAGTAAAGTCATCTTGCTGTTTTCGCACAACTTCTGTCAACGATGAAATTTGCTTTTGGAATAAGGCGACTTGTTAAGCTATATATTCCTCCATGTTTGCTGTAGATTTAAGTTGCCTGTTGTTATGAAACGCTTTTTATACTCTCGCAACAAAGTAGCACAGGAGAGTATTATAGCTTTGTTCACATAACGGTTGTTTGTAAGTCCTACAACTGAAAGAGTCAGATATAGGGTTATGTATACCAAAGTGATCAGGGTGACGAGTAGAGTTGAAATCCGGATGTCTGTCTGTCCGTCCGTCCGTCCGTGCAAGCTATAACTTGAGTAAAAATTGAGATATCATGATGAAACTTAGTACACGTATTTCTTGGCTCCATAGATAGATAGATAAATGTTATGAGGTAATGCACCGCGACCTAGGGTCTATTGTGCCCTCTACGATATCACATGTCTTCCCAGAGTCCCAGCAGCCTGAACAGCTCTAGGAGTTTGCCGGGCGCTACTGAGGTGATGTGATCCCTGCTGATATAGATGGAATCCAGGGCCTTAAGCCTTTTTCCACAGATTGCTGTGCAATCCAGGATTAGGTGTGCTGGTGTTTCCTGTTCCAGGTCGCAGAACCGGCAGTTAGCACAGGAGACTATGCCCATGTTGGCATAGTGCTTCCTGAGCCTGCAGTGCCCTGCGTAAATTGCGACAAGGAGACGGAATTTGTCACGGGGGAGGTGAATAAGTTCCTTGAACCTGGAGAGACTGTACCCCCCTAGTAGCAGTTTGGCGTGGCGCATGCCTGATGATTGTTGCCAATGCCGTTCTCTCTCAGTTCTTTCCCCCATGCGGAGCAGCTCCTTAAAAGTGTGGGATCCTACCGCTATGGATGGTTCTGGTCCCACCACATTGGACGCTGCCGCAGCGCGGGCCAGTTCGTCGGCCTTCTCGTTTCCTTCTATTCCTTTGTGCCTTGGCACCCAAATTAGGTGCACCCGGTTGCACAAGGACAAGCGGTTTAGCCTTTCTATGCATTCCTCAACTAAAAGCGATTTGATCTCATATGATGAAATCGCCTTTAGTGCCGCTTGGCTATCACTGAGAATCTGTCTGGAGGACATTAACTTTCCTCTACCGCAGCCTTCTGCTGACATTAGCAGCATGGTGTGGATTGCTGCATGTTTTATCACCTAGTGCAGCGGTGTGAGCTCCAATATGACTTCCAGTGCCACAGTGGGGCATGTGCGCATTGCCCCTGAAGCACAGACGCAGGCGAGTCTTTGCAGCTTTGATAGTCTCCGGATCACCGAAGACTGAGCTGATTTGGTGGCCCAAGCCACCGCTCCATAGGTGATAATAGGCCTTACTATCATGGTATACATCCATCTAATGATTCCTGGCTTACAGCCCCATGATCTGCCGGCCAGCCGTCTGCATACCATAAGTGCTCTAGTTGCTTTGGACAGCGTTAAGTCCAAATGCCTACTCCACCGTAGTGATGAGTCTAAAGTGAGGCCAAGGAATTTGACCTCTTTCGACATTTCCATTTCTGTGCCTCCTAATGTTAGGGACCTCAGGCCCGGAAGAGACCTCCGCCTAGTGAATGGGACTACGGTAGTTTTTGCTGGGTTGATGTTTAGCCCTACCGTGTTACACCATCCTTTCGCCAGGTTTAAGCCCCTTTGGACAATGTCACAGAGAGTGTTTTCAAATCTGAATCTCGCCATTATGACGATGTCATCCGCGTACCCTTGACAGCGGATTCCATTGCTGGCGAGCAACTCCAGGAGTTCGTCTACTACCAAGCTCCATAGCAAAATCGGCCCACTGCCACGCCCACAAAATGGCGAAAACCGAAAACCTATAAAGTGTCATAACTAAGCCATAAATAAAGATATTAAAGTGAAATTTTGCACAGAGGATCGCATTAGGGAGGGGCATATTTGGAAGCAATTTTTTTTGGATAATTGGGTGTGGCCCCGCCCCCTACTAAGTTTTTTATACATATCTCGGAAACTACTATAGCTATGCCAACCAAACTCTACAGAGTCGTTTTCTTCAGGCATTTCCATATACAGTTCAAAAATGGAAGAAATCGGATAATAACCACGCCCACCTCCCATACAAAGGTTATGTTGAAAATCACTGAAAGTGCGTTAACCGACTAACAAAAAACGGCAGAAACACTAAATTTTACGGAATAAATGGCAGAAGAAAGCTGCACCCAGGCTTTTTTTTAAAAATTGAAAATGGGCGTGGCGTCGCCCCCTTATGGACCAAAAACCATATCTCAGGAACTACTAATCCAATTAATTTTACAGCAAAATAAAAAAATATGTAAATGACGGATAATGAAATCTTGATAATCACTTTATCATGCGAGAGTATAAAATGTTCGGTGACACCCGAATTTAGCCCTTCCTTACTTGTCATTTCCGCGTTCTTTTCGAAATTGGTGATCAATTTTCAGTGCCAGTGCTTAATTCTGGATTGGTGCTGTCCAATATTCAAGGATCTGCTGGTTGTCCGCTTTTTCAGGACGTTATGGTAGGAAGTCTTACTTCCCGTGCAATTTAAAAGATTTATTCTCTCCTCTTTTTAGTCGTCGGATGATAAAATGGATTTACGAGCGGTTAAGCCCCCATTTAAGCGCTAGCAGTGTGTTAGCGTTGAGTAAAGAAACGATATTTTTTTTTAGCCCATATGCCTTCCCTTTATTGATCGTTATTCCTTACTGACTACCCTTTACATTCTTTCTGCTATTTATACTAAACAGAGTGTTTGCTTTCTTGCTAAGGACTAAAAATATTTTGATTATTTTGTTCGATTGTTTTTCGGGTTTGTTTACATAAATCTTAGTGCTGCTTACTATGTACTATATAGAAGCTAGTTTCTTACATGTAAATATTTATTTGGGTTGTTACTGTTTGTTGTACTTATAGTGCACTTCTATTTTTCCATGATAAGGTTGTTTTGATAAATTTTCTTTAATGTTGTTTTGATGTTTGTTTGTTTAGAATATTTTGATAAGATACTATTATAAGGAATTCGTTCCTGAACTCGAGCCAGTCGTTTCTCCTTTTTGCAAAGGGGCGCCAATTAGATATGGCAAGCGAGGTTCTCCTCCATCTGGTCCTTCCAACGGAGTAGAGGTCTTCCTCTTCATCTGCTTCCCCCGGCTGGTACTTCATCGAATACTTTCAGAGCTGGAGTGTCTTTCCGACAATATGAACCTTCCTCCCGAAAACTCGCAACGTCGACTCATCAGATGTCCAATCTTCTGCACCATATAGCAGGATGGGAATAATGAGTGACTTATAGAGTTTGGTTTTTGTTCGTCAAGAGAGGACTTTTCCTCACAATTGCCTATTCAGTACGAAGTAGCACCTGTTGACAACAGTTATCCTGCGTTGGATTTCTAGGCTACATACTGATTCAAAGATAGACAAAATTATATACGACTTCAAAGTTATGATTGTCAACAGTGACGTGAGAGCTAAGTCGCAAATGTGACGACTGTTTATTTGATGACAGGAGATATTTTGTCTTGCCCTCGTTCACTGCCAGACCCATTTGCTTTACTTCCTTGTCCAATCTGGAGAAAGCAGAAATAACGGCGTGGTTGTTAGGACCAATGATATCAATATCATCGGCTTACGCCAGCAGCTGTACATTCTTATAAAAACTGCACCTGCTCGATTAAGTTCTGCAGCTCGAATAATTTTCTTCAGATTAAAGAAGTCGCACGATAGGGAGTCGCCTTGTCTGAAACCTCGTTTGGTATCGAACGGAGAGGTCCTTCCCGATCTTGACGGAGATTTTGGTGCTGCTCAACGTCAGTTTACACAGCCGTATTAGTTTTGCGGTGATACCAAGTTCAGACATCGCGGCATAAAGGCAGATCCTTTTCGTGCTGTCAAAAGAGCTTCACTCTTTCACACAATACGCTCGATCGAACCTTATACGCGATGTTGAGGAGGCTTATCCCACTGTAATTGGTGCAGATTGTAGGATATCTCTTTTTGTGGATTGGGCAGAGCACACTTAAATTCCAATCGTTGGGCATGCTTTCATCCGACCACATTTTAGAAAGAAGCTGATGCATGCTCCTTATAAGTTTTTCGCTGCCGTGTTTGAATAGCTCGGTCGGCAACCCATCGGCACCCGCCGCTTTGTTGTTCTTCAGGTGGGCAGTTGCTATTCGAACTTCTTCATGGTCGGGCAATGGAACGTCTGCTCCATCGTCATCGATTGGGGAATCAGGTTCGCCTTCTCCTGGTGTTTTACGTTCACTGCCATTCAGAAGGCTGGAGAAGTATTACCTCCATAATTTAAGTGTGCTCTGGGCATCGGTGACTAAATCAAATTTGGGGGTTCTATAAGCGTATGCTCCGGTCTTGAAATCTTCTGTTAGCCGCGCATTTTTTCGTAGAATTTTCGAGCATTACCCCTGTCGGTCAGCTTATCAAGCTCTTTGTTCTCACGCATTTCAGCCTCTTTCTTTTTCTGTCTACAAATGCGTCTCGCTTCCCTCTTCAACTCTCGGTTCCTACCCCATCCCGTACGTGTTGTGGTCGCTCGTAACTTTGCGAGGTAAACAGTCTATTTTCCCTCCGCTGCGGCAAGGCACTCCTCGTTGTACAATGCTCGAAAGCAATGATTCGGTTGCAGCTGCACGTAATGAGTTTGAAATGCCGTCCAACAGTTCTCTCTTACCGAGTTGTTGACGAGTGCTTTCAGAGAGCAGGAGTGCAAGTCGAGTAGAAAATCGTTCAGTTGCTACCCAGAGGATAATTGGTCTAAGACCGTATTTTTTTACAAGTTTTATATCAAACAAAATTGTAGTATTAGTCATATAGTACATATTCGCATGCATACTATATATTAAATTAAGAAGGACATAATACGCTCACTTGGTACTCTGTATGGCAGGGATGGGCACATTTTTAGCCCGCAAAGTTAGCAAAGTGCGAACGAGGGCTAGATGAGGAGAATATCAGTTTACGGAGGGAAGGGCAAAAGAAGTTGCGAAAGAAATCAATTGCATTCCTCCGTAATGTTCATCGCAGAATTGTTGCGGCCAGAGATAAAGAGATGTCCAACTCCTCTCTCACTGGAAGTGAGAGAGCTATTGCTAAACGTCAAAACCTACTAAACTTTGACAGCTAATCGAGTTCAGTAGGTTTTGACGTTTATCAATTGGAAACGAGCGATGGCCAGATCTTACCAAAAAAATGTGTAAACGGAGGGATTTGTTGCATAGTTCAAGACCACTTATAAAAAATGTAAAACAATGAAAATTAAATAAATTTGTGAAATTTAAAGGTATTTGGAAACGTTTTGTAATTTGAAGCATCATAGTTTTATTTTCCATGGAAAATGATTAAAAACATTTAATGATTGAGAGCTAACAAGCTTAAATCCTTTTATTGGGTATTAAGAGGACAAAAGTCAGTTGTTCTAATATTCTTTAAAAAGATTTCAATAGTTTCTCCATATAATAAATAACCACTATTTAGTAATTTTTATTCGTACTAAATGTTGAGTGTTGGATTGATAAATGTCTAAAAATTGTTATTTTGTTCAATCTGGCCATAATGGAAAATGTTATAAAAAACGCTAATTTTGAAGCGCTCTCACACTGGAATAAGATGAACATCCCTTTATTCCTGGTTGCGGCAATACTGACATTGTGCACAAATTAAAGAAAGGACATTTACTTCATATTGGAATTGTACAGTTGTGTGAACAAAAAGAAGTAAAAATATTTTGCAGTTTTTAGAGATTCGCATATAATTATATGATTTGCGATATTTTCATTTTGGTTGTTTTAAATAATAAATAAAATTTTAATCAAAACTAGGTAAATTTAATCTTTATGAATTTTAATAATCAAAATATATAAAAGTAATAAATTGTATAGCATAACACAGCAACACACTCTTGCCTTTTTTAAGGCATTTGTCCGTTTTAGTAGTAGAATATTTAGGAAACCCTAACGAACTGCTTGGCCTTTTGCCCTGAGTCTCCCTCATTCTATGGCATTATTTATGCAATTTCTGTCAGTCTATAAGCTTTCGCTTCCGTATGTATGGGTGAAAATGATAGGATTTGTTACTTGTAAGTTTCTACAATGTTCATACCTCACTTACACTCGAGATGATGATTGATGAATGAATGAAAGTGCGCGGGTAATTTGTTGTACAATTCACTTTAATTTGTTGTATATTTAAAATATAATACGTATAAAACTTTAAATACAACTAAACATAATCTAAGGCGGAGTTTAATTATTCGCAGGGCGAAATCGTTGTTGAATGCTTACAGCACATACTGTGTCGAATGTATGTAAACGAAAGTGTTCGCTGTAGTTTTGTCCACCATTTTTGTTGATGGGGTTGGTGTATAGTTGTGTTGTGTAGTGAAGTCTGAGTATGGTGTCATCGGATGTGGTGCATTGTGCAGTGTTTCCATAGGGTGCGCCAGTTTTCCCGGATAGAGTGGGGGAAGGCTGAACTCGTTTAAACAATTATTTGAAAAGAGGTAACAGAATCTATAAAAGTGACCCAAATCATATAACATTATTTGAAAAGTTAAAAGAATTGATAATAAAGTATCTAGTTCTAAAATTATCCAAATCTAAGCTGGCGATGGAGGATGGAGTCATGTGTAGAAGTTCACGCAAGTGAGGAAAGTTCTCTGATCGCCATTCACTTGGGAGTGGCCAGAAACGATTCTTTTACATATGACTCAAGCAGCTCACGACTTCCGGTCTTTGACCAAGTATCCTCTGGGTAGCCTAAGAACATCCGTTCGAAGGCGAGCTAATGTCAGAAGGCGAAATATCCTCTACATAGGGTTGTGCGGTGGGTTTGGGACCCGCCACGTAAAAAAACACCCCCAATGAAAGGAAGCAACAAGCCTCGGATGAGAGACCCCCTTTTGATGACGACCATGGCAAACGAAATAAGGACTACGATTTGAGGGCATGCACCCGGAATGTCCGGTCTGTTAATTGGGAAGGTGCCGCTGCCCCGCTGGTTGATGTCCTCGTTAGAGTGAAGGCTGACATCACCGCCGTCCAAGAAATGCGATGGACGGGACAAGGACAGAGACGAGTAGGTCCTTCTGAGATTTACTACAGTGGCCATATAAAGGAGCGCGAGTTTGGTGTTAGATTCGTGGTGGGAGAGAAGGACGAGGTGACCAAAGATGACTTCTATGAGCGCTTGGAGCGCGCTTATGAGAGCTGCCCCCGCCACGATGTCTAAATCGTGCTTGGCGACTTTAACGCCCAGGTGGGCAAAGAAGGTATATTTGGCACTACGGTCGGTAAATTCAGCCTCCACAACGAAACATCCCCAAATGGGTTGAGGCTGATTGACTTCGCCGGGACCCGAAATATGGTTATCTATAGTACTAGATTCCAGCATAAGAAGATTCATCAAGCTACCTGGCTGTCTCCGGATCGAAAAACTAGCAACCCGATCGGTCATGTTGTGATAGATGGAAGACACGTCTCCAGTGTTTTAGATGTGCGTGCGCTCCGAGGTAATAACATCGACTCGGACCACTATCTTGTTGCAGCCAAGATTCGTACCCGCCTCTGCGCAGCAAAAAACGCACGCCAACAAACACAAGGAAGGTTCGACGTCGAGAAGCTGCAATCACAACAGACAGCCGAACGATTTTCTACTCGGCTTGCACTCCTGCTCTCTGAGAACACTAGTCAACAACTCGGTATAAGGGAACTGTGGGACGGCATTTCAAATTCCTTACGTACAGCTGCAACCGAAACCATTGGTTTTCGGAAAGTGCAAAAGAACAGCTGGTACGACGAGGAGTACCATGTCGCAGCGGAGAGAAAACAGACCGCCTACCTCGCAACATTACGATCGACCACAACACGTGCGGGATGGGATAGTTACCGAGAGTTGAAGAGGGAAGCGAGACGCATTTGTAGACAGAAAAAGAAAAAGGCTGAAATGCGTGAGTACGAAGAGTTTGATAAGCTGGCCAGGGGAAATGCTCGAAAATTCTACAAAAAAATGCGCGGCTAACAGAAGATTTCAAGATCGGAGCATACGCTTGTAGAACCCCCAATTTTAAATTAGTCACCGATGCCCAGAGCAAACTTAAATTATGGAGGGAATACTTCTCCAGCCTGCTGAATGGCAGTGAACGTACAACACCAGGAGAAGGCGAACCTGATTCCCCAATCGATGACGATGGAGCAGACGTTCCATTGCCCGACCATGAAGAAGTTCGAATAGCAACTGCCCACCTGAAGAACAACAAAGCGGCGGGGGCCGACGGATTGTCGTCCGAGCTATTCAAACACGGCGGCGAAAAACTGATAAGGAGCATGCATCAGCTTCTTTGTAAAATATGGTCGAACGAAAGCATGCCCAACGATTGGAATTTAAGTGTGCTATGTCCAATCCATAAAAAAGGAGACCCCACAATCTGCGCCAACTACCGTGGGATTAGCCTCCTCAACATCGCATATAAGGTTCTATCGAGCGTATTGTGTGAAAGATTAAAGCCCACCGTCAACAAACTGATTGGACCTTATCAGTGTGGCTTCAGACCTGGAAAATCAACAACCGACCAGATATTCACCATGCGCCAAATCTTGGAAAAGACTCGTGAAAGAAGAATGGAAACACACCACCTCTTCGTCGATTTCAAAGCTGCCTTCGACAGCACGAAAAGGAGCTGCCTTTATGCCGCGATGTCTGAATTTGGTATCCCCGCAAAACTAATACGGCTGTGTAAACTGACGTTGAGCACCACGAAAAGCTCCATCAGGATCGGGAAGGACCTCTCCGAGCCGTTCGATACCAAACGAAGTTTCAGACAAGGCGACTCCCTATCGTGCGACTTCTACAACCTGCTTCTGGAGAAAATAGTTCGAGCTGCAGAGCTAATTAGAGAAGGTACCATCTTCTATAAGAGTGTACAGCTGCTGGCGCATGCCGATGATATTGATATTATCGGCCTCAACACCCACGCCGATAGTTCTGCCTTCTCCAGGCTGGACAAGGAAGCACAGAAAATGGGTCTGGCAGTGAACGAGGGCAAAACGAAATATCTCCTGTCATCAAACAAACAGTCGTCGCACTCGCGACTTGGCACTCACGTCACTGTTGACAGTCATAACTTTGAAGTTGTAGATAATTTCGTCTATCTTGGAACCAGCGTAAACACCACCAACAATGTCAGCCTGGAAATCCAACGCAGGATTGCTCTTGCCAACAGGTGCTACTTCGGACTGAGTAGGCAATTGAAAAGTAAAATCCTCTCTCGACGAACAAAAGCCAAACTCTATAAGTCGCTCATAATTCCCGTCCTGCTATATGGTGCAGAGGCTTGGGCGATGACAACAACCGATGAGTCGACGTTACGAGTTTTCGAGGGAAAAATTCTGCGAAAGATTTATGGTCCTTTGCGCATTGGCCACGGCGAATATCGCTTTCGATGGAACGATGAGCTGTACGAGATATACGACGACATCGACATAGTCCAGCGAATTAAAAGACGGCTACGCTGGCTATGTTATATTGTCCAGATGGCTGAAAACACTCCAGCTCGGAAAGTATTCAACGCAGTACCCGCCGGAGGAAGCAGAGGAAGAGGAAGACCTGCACTTTGTTGGAAGGACCAAGTGGAGAAGGACCTGACTTCGCTTGGAATATCCTATTGGCGCCACGTAGCGAAGAGAAGAAACGACTGGCGCGCTGTTGTTAACTTGGCTATAATCGCGTAAGCGGTGTCTACGCCAACTAAGAAGAAGAAGAAGAAGAAGTTATAAATTCACCTATATTACGATATCCTAATTTTAATAAACAATTTAGGATTACAACTGATGCTAGTAATTTCGCAATAGGAGCACTTCTGTCTCAAGATGGTCACCCTATTGCATATGCATCAAGAACACTAAATAATCACGAAACAAATTATGCTACTATCGAAAAAGAACTCTTAGCGATAATATGGGCCGTGGAATATTTTAGGCCTTATGTCTTTGGTAGGCAATTTGATTTGGAATGCGACAACCAACCATTGAAATGGCTAATGACAAAAAACTCCGGAAAGGACATAAGTCCAAGACTTCAAAGATGGTTAGTGAGTTTGGGTGAATATAATTTTTCCATAGAATACATTAAAGGGAAAAACAATCATATAGCAGAATTTTTGAGCAGAATAAAAAATGACGAAATTATTTCCCACATAGAAATTTTCCAAGGGGATGAAGGTAGCAGCATGTCAGTAGAAGCTCATACTGTCCATTCACAAGAAGAAAATTCAGGATTTGAAATTCCAATATTAGATACAATTGTTAACAGGTTTAAAATGCAAATAATAATAATAAAGGAGAAACAAATCGCCGTCGAATCTATATTGAATTACAAACGACTTTATATTGATCAAAGAGATATTGAAGAAAATGGAATAAGAGACATTATAACTAACGTGAAATTTGTCAAATGTTCTTATTTAGCAAAAAACGTTGACAGCGAAGAAGAATTAAGAAAACAAATTGCATGAAAGTGGTTATTGTGGAATTAAAGCCACTTACGAAAAATTAAAGAAGAAATTATATAGTCCTCATATTAAAGAGCAAATACATCGGGTAATAAATAATTGCGATACATGCTCAGGTGGCAAATATGATCGAAATCCTATAAAAAACAAATTTTTTGTTATTGAAACACTCAAAATTACTAATGAAATAATTCATGTTGATACCTACGTAAATAGCAAACATTCATTTATCGTCTTCATAGATAAATTTTCAAAACATGCTACATGTCTACCACTTATGGATAGGAATAGCAGAACCATTGTAAGTAAATTACAACAATTTTTATCTATAAAAGGAAAGGTAAAGAAAATAGTGTTCGACAATGAATTTAGAGCTCACAATATTGAAAATTTTTTAAAAAGAGAAGGAATACAATACCACATAACTAAACCGAATAGTCACACAGGAAATAGTGATGTGGAAAGATTAAATAATACAATCACAGAAAAAATTCGGACTCTAAATATTGAGCATTATTTACCAATTACCCAACAAATTTTTAAAGCTATCACATACTACAATGATACTTATCACAGCACAATTAAATGCACCCCAATAGAAGCACAAAATAAAATAATAGATAACGCGATAATTTATGTAGGCCCTGTAATATAAAACAATCAAAAATAAATAAAGCAAATATGAATAGGGAAGAATATAAAGAAACTAGACAAGAAGGATTTATAAAACCATAAAAAATGTAAGACATAAAGAGGAACCAAAGTTTAAGAAAAAACCCTTACAAGGAATCCACACCACTAACATAAAAATACCCACCAAATTTTGCAACTAATCATTGAACATCTATACATATATTAAAATAAATCATTAATTTAAATTTGCAGGTAATAATGTGGCTATTATTATTAATCTCATCCTCTTTAGTAGAAGTAAGAGGAAATTTAATCACTAAAAAAATAACACAAATTAACGGATACATAGAAATTTATAATAATAATCAAAGCATACCGATAGAATCCGATTTAATTTTACATAAAGTAGATATTCAAGAAACAAAAAATCTACTCGCATCAATGAAAGATAACATAGTGTAACGTGGCTTTCACCACCTTACAATAATTTACTTCAACACGGTACATCATTTACCCTCACCATACATCAACATAGAGCTTTCCACCATACTAGAACTATCCTGCACGTAGTAAACTTCACCTCACCGCATTGACCAAAGCTACGCACACAACTTACCTCACTACACTGACGAAAGCTGCGCTATGCTGCTATATAAGCAAGCACTTCACACCGAACGCGTTCCTTTTTCTCCAGCTCGCCAGCGAGGACGGTCGCCCAGCAATCGGAAGCAATAGGCAGCGCGAAGCCAGAAGATCATCACCGCCGTATAAATCACCGTGCCGACTTCATCAAGCGTCAACGCGTGGCGCACCAATTTCGCTCGCTTTCATCATCACCGCCGTATAAATCACCGTGCCGACTTCATCAAGCGTCAGCGCCTGGCGCGCCAATTTCGCTCGCTTCCATCATCACCGCCGTATAAATCACCGTGCCAGCTTTAACAAGCGCCAACGCTTGGCTCTCGCCAACGCTTTCACTCGTTTTCATCACCGCTGTATCCATCACGCTGGTCTGGCTGTCCACAGAAGTGGGTGTGGATACTTCGTTACGAGAGTAAACACTTTTCTTTGCTAAGGGTTCGTGGGACCCAAGGCTGACCCTGGAGCGGCTGAGCATACCTCAGCTATGGACGAAACCCCATTACAAATGGCGCCCGTGCAGGGACCTGACTTTGTGAGTGACAGTGAAAAACATGAAACGGTCACCAACGCTCCTGAATCAGGTTCGCCACACCCCCTACACAATCATTAGCATCGCAGTACTTCAGCGAATAAGGCTCTAACGCTTGAGACGGACACGACCAGTTGGATTTATTGGCTAAAAAAGGAACGATTAGTCACCGAGTGCAGACGACACCACATCACTGTCGAAGGGCGCAACGTAGCAGATCTCCGTAGCGAGCTGAGCGCCTGCATCCGTGCAAAGCGCCACAATAAATCCACGGAGGATCTAGGAAAAGCTTTGGAAAGGGAAATGAAGGAGGAAGGTAACGCCATAATACTTGTTCCTACCACCACAGTAAGAATCCCCAGCAAAGCGATAGCAACACGTGACAACATCACATCGGCTGCAAAATTGCCAGATTTGGAGGTTATAAACTCCGTGCGGCGATGGAACATACGCTACAGCGGTCGCGAAAATTTACACGACTTTCTGGAGCGATGCGAAGAACTAGCCGAATGCTACTTCATAGCAAATAACCAGCTTCTTGCTACTATGCCGGTAATTTTGCAAGACAAAGCGCTGCAATGGTTTCGTATAAAATGCAATGTCATCAACACGTGGGTCGACTTTCGTTACGAGGCTGAACGGTTCTTTTTACCGAAACAACACCTCGCAAATCTGGAAGAAACACCAATCACTGTTTGACGTCGGTAAGTACTAAATATTGCCGCGAGAAAGTTTGTTGGCGATGTAAGCAGCCGGGACACCGAAGGCACCAATGCCGCAACCAGCCGCGAATATTTTGCTCTCGCTGTGGACGCGACGGAATCATGTCGCGAGACTGCAATTGTCCTACACATGCGAGGGTGCGAGCTACTCCGTCCAAACCCAGTACAATAGCACTCAAAGCAACGATTCCGTACCCAGAAGGGAAACAAGATGGCCGTTATTATTTGCCCATACTGTCGCAGGCATGCAGATAGAAGCTCTGGTGGACACCGGAGCCACGCTCACATATATCGGTCAAGAACTTCAACGTCAGCTAGATAAACACCAAAATTAAAGCCAGACGGCAGACCCGTCGCATTCAGCTAGCTAACCAGACGTATACACCTAGCACGAAAATGTATCCTGTTCCAATAGAGCTGGGTAACAAGTCTACGCTACTACTTGTATCAGCTTTACCGACGCTTTCGGAACATGTCATCTTAGGCATGGATTTCTTAAGGAAGCGAGACCTGACTATCACCATCGATGGCCAACCCCTAACCGCTACACGCCTAAGCACACAGGCACCCACCGATCATCTTGCTATCCTAACCGAGAGGCAACTTAACGCAGCAAGCATACCAGACGCACACCCACTTCCCCAAATAAACACAATCCTAGACCGTTTGCTCATCTCTTTCCAGATAAACGAAATGAAACACGTAGTCAGCGGAATGCCACCCGCATCGGTCCGGCATACCAAGCGCCAACCACAGCCACCAGATGAGCCTCAAAAGCCACAACCACCACCGGAAGCACGACTTCGTGTGCACACGAATGCAACCGAGGTGCATCAATCAACGTAGATGCCACCGGGTCAGCTGCCCAAACTCGCCCGAGGGCATCCAAGCAGCCCCAGGAGCACAGCGTCAACAACCAGCAACCGCGGCCGGTCATAAAGCCAACAAAACTGGAAGCATTGCCCCGACAAACGCCGCTCAGCACGAACGCGCGTAAAATACCAACCACCAGACGAGTCCCAGCTGCATGTGAAGAAAATCGCGAAGCCTGTGCTACGACAGGGCTGCGCGCCCCCCAAACTCGACACACCCCGTAGTCAAAACAAATGCTCAAGTGACGCTCTCAGCAGATCGAAGCGAAGTGATGGCTGCAGCTTCAACCCGACTCGTCCAGTGAGGCACTGCAACGAGTACCATCACGGCCGAAGCCAGCATTAATAAGCAACTCGTAAGGAAGGCGCAGGAGACACCAGCAACAGCAGCGACTGCCGGGGTAGACGCACGCACCAGCGAGCGAAATTCAAGGGTTCCTGGAAGGGCTGACAATGAAGCGACAGCACTTCATCAAGCGCTCCAGGAGAACGCTATTCTTCCGAGGCCGACGTTTAGCCCTGCAGAAGTTGGAAGACGACCGAGTATTGGTGCGATACGGCAGGGAAAGATGCGTGCTACACCTGTACGACTAAACCCAGAAGGCCGGCGCTCAACATTAATTTTACTAGTTTTAAGTATTCATTTGTGCATTTGTACGACAAGGCCAGAGATTAAAATTAATTTTACTATTTGTAAGTGCGCATAATCATAGGACATAAGACACCTTGTACCATAGGTTAAGAAATTGCTGCTAAATAAAGATTTCCACACCCGCTCCCCGTTCGTGGCACATGCATACCAGGACAGCCAGCCAGCCTCCAGCCAAACCATCGTGGGAGAGCGAAACCACTCCTTCCACCTGCAGCCAGCGAAGTATCGTTGTCCGAAGTGAGGGGGGGACTGTAACGTGGCTTTCACCACCTTAGAATAATTTACTTCAACACGGTACATCATTTACCCTCACCATACATCAACATAGAGCTTTCCACCATACTAGAACTATCCTGCACGAAGTAAACTTCACCTCACCGCATTGAAAAAAGCTGCGCACATAACTTACCTCACTACACTGACGAAAGCTGCGCTATGCTGCTATATAAGCAAGCACTTCACACCGAACGCGTTCCTTTTTCTCCAGCTCGCCAGCGAGGACGGTCGCCCAGCAATCGGAAGCAATAGGCAGCGCGAAGCCAGAAGATCATCACCGCCGTATAAATCACCGTGCCGACTTCATCAAGCGTCAACGCCTGGCGCGCCAATTTCGCTCGCTTTCATCATCACCGCCGTATAAATCACCGTACCGACTTCATCAAGCGTCAACGCCTGGCGCGCCAATTTCGCTCGCTTCCATCATCACCGCCGTATAAACCACCGTGCCGACTTCATCAAGCGTCAACGCTTGGCGCGCCAATTTCGCGCGCTTCCATCATCACCGCCGTATAAATCACCGTGCCAGCTTTAACAAGCGTCAACGCCTGTCACGCTAGTTTCACCCGTTTTCATCACCGCCGTATGCATCACCGTGCCAGCTTTAACAAGCGTCAACGCCTTTTCATCACCGCCTGGCACGATAGTTTCACCCGTTTTCATCACCGCCGTATACATCACCGTGCCAGCTTCAACAAGCGTCAACGCCAGGCACGTTAATTTCACTCATTTTCATCACCGCCGTATCCATCACGCTGGTCTGGCTGTCCACAGAAGGGGGTGTGGATACATCGTTACGAGAGTAAACACTTTTCTTTGCTAAGGGTTCGTGGGTTCCAAGGCTGACCCTGGAGCGGCTGGGCATACCTCAGCTATGGACGAAACCCGATTACAATAGATATTTTTAGTGAAAGTCAAAGAAATTATATACCTAATAAATCAAGTAGATACACTCATAAGTAAACTAAAAACAATAACACCTACAAGAAGACAAAAAAGGGGACTAATAAACTTAGTAGGCAATGCATGTAAATATCTTTTTGGTACAATGGATAATACTGACCAAGAAGATATCACCACCAAAATTAACACTCACTTTAACTCAACAATACAACTTATTAAAGAAACTATGGAAAAATATCTAATAATAGTTTTATACCAACTCCAGGAACACACCAGCCCGATTTGCCAAAAATAGTAAAAACACTTTTAATTGTAGTTTTTGGTTAATAATTTATTTTTCACAACCGCACGCTCTCGTTGTCTGTAAGTAAGAAGGGCACGCATGTGCATACAAAAAAGAAGCAAAAACGTTCTTATGTAGAAAGGGAGAGAACAAAGAGAAGAGAGAGCTTTGCCTCTCTCTGAGATCTTCATTGTTCATCCCCTTTCCACACACACACGCCACCTCAAAAGTTACACTGTTACAAAATTAAGGAATAACAAAAGATAATTTTAGACGAGTGTGTGCATATTCAAATGGTTGTCAAGGTTCAGGCTGAATGTCCAGTTAGTCCCAGTTGGTCTCGCAATGCAGTGAATTTAGCTGTTGGTAGTGACTTCGTTAAAATATCAGCCAATTGGAAATCTGTGGAAATATACTTGACGTTGATTAGTTTGTTTTCAATTTGTTCCCTGGTAAAATGATATTTATTATCTATGTGCTTAGTTCTCTTGTGGCAAGTAGGATTATTTGCTATACTAATACAACCTTGGTTGTCTTCAAAAATATCTATTGGGCCATTTAATTTTAATTTAATTTCATTTATTAATGACTTTAGCCATAAGGCCATATATTCGGCTTCGGTAGATGAAGCAGCAACTGATTTTTGTTTCATAGTACTCCAGGAAATTGAACAATTTCCAAACATTTTAAATACATATCCTGTAGTACTTCTCCTATCAGTCTCATTTCCAGCCCAATCAGAATCGACTTACCCTATAAGAATATTATCCACTTTAAGATTCCTTTTGAACGATAATTTTAAGTCAACAGTTCCTTTTAGGTATCTTAAAACTCGTTTAAGACATTGCCATAATTCTTGATTATTATTATTAGTATACCGGCTTAAGATACTTATTGATGTACTCAAGTCCGGACGTGTGCACAACATTATATACGTTAAACAGCCAATTAAATTCCTACATGGTGCTTCACATGATTCTTCAGCTTGCAAGTCCTCATAATTTAGTTTGTTTGGAAGAGGGGTACTAACTGGATTACAATCCTCCATTTTGAATTTCTTTAAAACATTTTTAATATATGCAGATTGACTGAGACAAATTTGATCATCTTTTCGATCAATTTTTATTCCAAGGAAATGCCGTATTTCACATAAGTCAGTCATTTGAAACGTACTTGAAAGATAAGTTTTAAATTTAGACATACTTTCGGAATTACTGGTGGCAATTACCACATCGTCAACACATAATAGTAAATACATATTTTTACTTATATCTCCCTTATTTAAAATATATGTATATACATCGGTCTACTTCTAGATTCTGAAAACCAAAATTTTTAAGTGTACTTTCAAAAACCTCAAACCAGCATCGTGCAGCATGCTTAAGGCCATAAATAGCTTTATTTAGTTTACATACTTTATTTTCATCATACTGGTTTAAACCTTTTGGAACCTTCATATAAATTTCATCCTCTAAATTTCCACATAAAAACGCTGTTTTTACATCCATATGATGGATCAGTAAATTATATTGATTAGAAAATGCTAAAAAAAATCTGAAATTAGAAATTCGAGCAACAGGTGCAAAGGTCTCATCATAATCCGTCATATATTCTTGGGTGAAGCCCCTTGCTACCAGTCTTGCCTTATATTTTAGTAAACTAGTAATAACCCCCGATAATCGGGGGACTCCGTTATTTAAAATGAAAAAAGTAAAAATTTTTTTTTTATAAAAACTCAATTTATTCAAGGACTTCATGGAAAACTACATTCGTAGTGGTTTTATTGTGGTCGTAAGTCTTAACTTTGATATCTTGAGAAGATCGTACTCGACTCAATGCGACATACAGCTGGCCATGCGTTAAACAATCCTCCTTGAGGAAAACACCAACTCTTGCTAGAGTCTGCCCTTGAGATTTGTTTATTGTTATTGCGAATGCTACAATTATTGGAAATTGGCGACGCTTTAAAATAAAAGGAAGTGTTGATTCGCTGGGCTGTAAATTTATACGGGGCAATAAAATTTGTTTCCCTTGTGATTCACCGGTTAAAATTTCGACCTCCAAACAATTACAATGTAGTACTTTTACTATCAAGCGAGTCCCATTGACCAACCCTTCATATGTATTAAGATTGCGGATTAACATCACAACTGTTCCAACCTTAAGCCTTAACTCATGAGACGCTACTCCACTGAAATTAAGGGAGTTTAGAAATTCTGTAGGGAATCCGACATGCTCTTGAGGATCTTCAGAAATGACAGTATCCACTCTATAATATACCCTTTCTTCACGGGGCAACATATTTACGATTTCGCTATTTATTATCGTACAGTGATCATTTTTTGGACACAAAATTGCCCGATCCTTCAAATGGTTTTGACTAATAACACCAGACTGAGGCTGAAATACCCAATCCACTAAATTTTCATTTAGCAAAATTATTTCTTCTGGTATATTGATTTTCGACTCTGGAGAGAGCTCTCGACCTTCTCCAACACGCAAAAGAAAACTGTTGTATAAGGATTCTTTAGAACGCATATTCGTTGAGAGTTTGAGACACCTAAAATATTTCCAAAGTGAGCACCGTTTCAAACAATTACCAACTATAGCGGCGCGTGAGCTATTGGGCACCACAGGAAGAACTTTCCTGAAATCACCACCTAATAAAATAACCTTTCCACCAAAAGGTATTTCATTTTTGTGAATATCACGTAATAATCGATCTAAGCAAAAGTAGCATGCTAATTCGGCGAGCATTGCGATTTTCTTCTCTGGCCCTCTGTTCCTCTTCGCGTTCAACCTGCGCCATATGCTTATACTCATTTGCCAAGGGGTTAATATTTGAAAGCATTTCGTGGATTTCTCTCAGCAAATACCTATCGCAGTTTGAATTATGTTGTGCCCTTATATCAGTTGCTTGATCCGTGTCAAGAATAAACAGCTGGGCGTAGGAGGATTCTGAAGGATGATCTGCATGCAATGGACCTACCCTATGATATATTGATCCATGTATTCGGAAGCAATAAGGTCCGCGACCTGTAGGCTCCGCAATTTTCGCTTCGAATGATGAAAAAGCAAACGAACTATTTAGCTGCCGAATATTCTCCAAATAGTGTCCCCGCCAAGAGCTCAAATCATTTTTTAACACAGCTTTCAAAAACTCAGGTACACGTAATTCTTGAGGTTTAACTTTTCCGCCATGACAACATGTCGTAAGGCCATTTCTTACCTAGTAACAATTTCAACCAAATATTAAGACAATAAGTATGTATATACATTTATTACGAATATAAAACAATGAAAAGTACAGGTACCTTTTCACTTCCGAAATGTTTTGCTTTACAGTGTAAACATATATTAGTCAAACCCCCAAGCGAACTATACTCCGGAAGAACTACGAAGTATAGGGCAGCTTTGAAATAACTTGCCATAGATCCTGCATGACTACGGATCTAATAAAACAGGTCAATTCATATACATACATACATTAACAATTAAAAATTCCTTTTTATCTATAACATTCACCTCTTCTCTTCGACCTGTTAAACTCCTTTTTCGTCTAATTCGCCTTTGGTTTGGCATTTTATTTTTAATAATTAATCTGAATCTGAACTGAAATTCAATGTAGTATGTATGTATTCGCTGGTAATAGCCGCCTTGACTTTTGGAAGAAAACTGAACTGACTCGAAGCTTACCTAACGCAATAACACTTCTAATCAAAATAACGCCGACAACAATATTTCTGTTCGATTTTGCACTTGCGTCTTCGCCCATACATATGTATATAGATACATATGTTTGTAAGTATGTATGTGTGAATATAAAACAAAGTAGAGTGCGCATGTCAAAGCGCAGTGTTCTTTAGCTCGTACATACATATTCGTGCAACATAGAAGACAGCGCATGTCAAATCGTAGATAGCGCCTTAGCGCATGCATTTGTATGTATGTATCAGTGCACATGCAAAGGCAAACATTTGTAATTTGTAATATTCGTCATTCTCTTATTGTCATAGATAACTTGATTAAAATCTCTTTTCTTGCTCTCCCGCTTGCAGCTGATCTGTTTTCTGAGCTTGCAACAAAACACAATCAGGGTGCCGTCAACCAGCAGTTAGTGAAAAAGGCGGGATGCCAGAAAAGCAGCGCTATAATTACTTGACGAAATTAGTGTGCAATGAAACTATGCGAACATATTTTGGCAAAATAAATGTTTATGTAAATTAATTAATGATTTTGCATTTTAGCATTTACATATATATGTATGTATGCATTTTCAAAGTGTTTAATTTAGTGTTTTGTATAAATTATTAAATACCCAAGTTAATATTTTTCAGCAGTGGCATCATTGGCAAATGTTATAAAAAATGCGAGTTTTGACAGCTCTCTCTCGAACCAAAGAGTCTCGTATCAAGTTATCTATGCTTATTGTCATTTTGCTACCGAGCAGCAGTGGTCGGCATGAGAGGATCTGTCACTGTGTTGGTGAGCACGAAAAAAAATTAGCCCAGTGAGAAATTGGAACTAAAATTAAGCAAATTTTATAAATAATTAAGAGTATAATGAAAATTAACAAAATGTCTTTTAAGGATATATTCCCTATTATATTTAAAAGACTTGGAACATAAAAGGCACTGCATGGCACCAAAGGCATTTAGAATCATAAAATATTTCTCGCAGGGCATATTTGGTTTTGCGCTATAGTCTTGCGTGATGTTAATTCGTTGCTGGCTCGACAACGACTGAACGATAGAGCGTAAGCGTACGTGTGAAGTTAGTTTGCAAAATTTTGCTATGAAATGCCGACCACTGCCGAGCAGACAACATTGTTGTTGTTAGATTTCGCACTTGCGCCTTCGCGTATGTGGGCATGTGTGTAACGAAAGCAAATTACAGAAACATTTGTAATTATTCATTCTCTTACATATATGCTCTTTTCTGTAGAAGCGCTGCTTATATTAGCTTAATGTAAAAATTGAAGAACTTTAAACGCAAATATATCAAAAGTGGTTCAATGAATTTAAAATCTGTAAAATTTGTGCAAAGTTTCAGATCGCACACCTTAATTTGATGTTTTATTTGTCTCTGTAGATCTCTGGAAATAAGCGCCTTGTCTTAGAATAATATATAGATTACCATTTTCGTCTTGCTTCAAACTAAAAACCCACTCGCAATCTACTATGTTTTTATCCATAGGCCTTTGCACTAAGCACCATGTGTTATTTACAAAATGAGAATTTAGTTCATCTTGAATGGCTTCCTCCCACAAGGTTCTGTCATCACGAAATTTAATTTCCTCATATGTATTGCGAATATCACTTAAACATAATTGGGTATTCATAAGACATTTTTCTAAAAATCTATATGATAATTTTGGTTTATCTTTATTTCTCTCACTGCGTCTGACTTGTTGATTTTCATTTTCTTGTATATTATCACCAGTTTCAACTACTGGATCGGTATTCTCGAGACAAGTGGAATTTTCATTTGAGTTTTCACCAGACTTTGAATCCATTGATTCATTCATTTCCTGTGATGGAAAATTTAACTCTTCATTCTCTTCAATTGGAGAATCATGACTTCTGCTAACATCATTATGTTTTACCACAGAGTCATTTTCATTTAAGGTCATAGATTTTATGTTTTTTTGGTCCACCACTACATCTCTAGCTATCATAAATTTTCTCGATTCCTCATTCCGCAATTTATAGCCATTTGGCTCATACCCAACGAGTATAGTCTTGATAGATTTTTCATCAAATTTTCGATAACGCACTTTATTTAGTGTGTATACAGTTGATCCAAAAATTTTCAAATATTTTAATATTGGTTTCTTTTTATACCACATCTCATATGGTGTTTTTCTTATATTTCCTAAAGCTCTACTTGGGGACCTATTAACTAAATAAGTTGCTGTTAAAACAGCTTCACCCCAAAAACTTTTATTAAGTTTAGTACAGTTAATCATAGAGCGAGCTTTTTCGGTGATTGTTCTAATCATCCGCTCTGCAACACCATTCAATTGTGGGGTATGAGAAACCGTTAAATGATAGCTGATACCTTTTTCTACACAAAATTCACGCACTTCATTAGAGAGGTATTCCCTGCCATTATTAATATATAAATTTACCATTTTTAAGTTGAAATGAGCCTCACTTTTTGCCACAAAGTCTTTGAATACAAAAAACACGTCTGATTTATAAGTTATTAAATATGTCACACAGTAATGTGTGAACTGATCAATATATACTACATAGTAGTTTTTATTATCAATAGTTGAGGGCGTAATCGGCTCACATACGTCAGAATGAACTACGAACAATGGGCGGTCAATATTTTCTTTGTTTTTAGATTTTTCAAATTTTAACCTAGATTGCTTTCCGTTAATACACGCCTCACATATTTCATTTCTATTTAGCTGTACGTTTTTTATAAGTTCCACATCTTCAAACAAGCTATTCCGTTTAATTTCTAAGAATTTTCCTACACTAATATGGCCTAACCTTTCATGCCACAAGCGATATTCTGCATCATTTAAAATTTTGGATGTATATACTTTACTATTTAAATAAAATTTCACAATCGGCACATTATACTTACATATCCCTTTAAATGCCAAGTTACCATTTTTGACTACTTTTATACCATCCGGATTAAATTCAACGGATATTCTAGCATCTAGCATCTTCTTCACGGATGGTAAATTGTGCGGGATTTCCTTGCAATACAGCACATTATATAATGCAATGTTTTTCCCAGAACTGTTAAGACTAACTAGCCCTTTCGCAGTAGCATACACAAATTCTCCACGCTTTGCAATCTCAATCGCCACACTTGGATTTATATTCTCATACTCGGAAAATAAAGTTATGTCATTTACTATATGATCTGATGCCCCTGAATCAAATATAAAATCTACGCCATCTGTCTTTTCACTGGAATTAGCTAATTTCATCATAAATGCGAAAGCACAGTCCGGCTGCGTTGCTGCCATCTGAGTCTGTGTCTCTCTAACCGCTACGTTCATCATAAATGCAAACGAGCGTTCTGGCTGCGTTGCTGTTGCCATCTGAGCATGTTTCTCTCTAACATTACTCTGGACATGAACATTCTGGTTGCCACCTGCCTGCCTTTTTAAGAACAAACAGTCTTTCTTCATATGGCTTAATTTGCCGCATTGAAAACACTTCAGCTTAGGCTTTGACTTATTCTGAAATTGTTTCTTCACAAATTTTGTTATTTTGTTTTTGTATGTGCTATCCCTAAGCTCCCGATTGCCTATAGCCTGCAACACTTTTGCACTTGTGTCTTTGCCAATTCCTTTTAGTTTAATTTCATGATCGAGAAGCCGAGTCTTTACTAAGCCTAATGTTAAATTACTCTCAGAGAGAGTTTCTATGGCTGTTATTACTCCATCATAGCTAGTTGGAAGTGTTAGAAGCAAATGAGACACTTTGTCCATTTCATTTATCTTGGCTCCCGCCGCACCTAACTCAGTAACCAAATCATCAAATAAACGAAAGTGGTTTACTAGCGGAGTATCACCCTTCAATTTTAAGGACAATAGTTGTTTGCGTAATGAAAGTTGAGATGCAAGGCTTTTACGCTCGTAAATAGTGTCCAAATTTTCAAAAATCTCCTTAGCCGCGTTCCCATTGTTGGCAAATACTAAAAAAGAGTCACTCAAATATTCAATTACAAGACTCTTTGCATTTCTTTCTGCTCGCTTCACTTCATCACTTTCCTTATCATTTGGTACCTCATCAATTACTTTTAACAACTCGTTTTCCTCTAACAAAGCCCTGACTGTAAATTTCCATATAGAATACTTTTCCCCGTTAAAAGGTGTTATTCTTCTCTTTCCTTTTTCCATCTTCCGAGAATAACTGTTCTTTTTTTTTTTTTGATTGTTATGCGCTTCTCAGAATTTTCGTTGCTAGTCTGCTCTAATACTCAAAGTGTAAACACAATGACTGCGACAGACTGCAAACTACATCTGTCAAATATTAAAATACACACGTTCTTATGGACACTGTTATTTTGACAGCTGCACAACTACACGACTGCAGGCCGACAGTTGTCGTTCTCGCTAACTTCAATATCCTCCTATATTTGCCAACGACAGTAGGACGACAGTAGAGTTGACAGTAGAATGGAAGACAGATATATGAGGTAGAGTGGTGATGCCACTAATATGTAAAATGTAAAATTATTCACAGCTCTAACAAACTTGAAGTTATTTTACAAATAAAAGCATAAAATAGCGCTATTATAGCTCTATTATATCATTTGTAATAACAATTGATAATTTAAAACAGAAATATTGACCTATTTACTTATTTTTTGCATAAAAAATTTCACTTTGAACAAAATATTAAAATTTCATTGAAGTGAAAGGAATTAGTATGGCCACAACGAAATTGTGTACATGCAAAATGGACAACTGCGTTGTTTTGTGTACATGCCGGCCATTGTGTTGTTGTTGCTTCTCAAAATGTACATGTAGTAAGATGAACAACGACGTTTTCAGTTCACTGTCGGGCTGCTGCAGTCTGTCGCAGTCATTGTGTTTACACTTTCACACAGAAATTGACAAAATGTACGCCAATTTGGTGCGTTGCTATACAAATATGTATGTATATGTTGTACGTTGTTCACTTATAAGCACAAATTTCAATAGTATTATTATTGTTTAGACTTGATTTACATATGTTTTAATTGTTTCACTTTTCTTATTTCAATTTTATTATTCGTTGACAATCAAAGCATTTTACCATAGCACTTACATAGCTGCAAATTGTGACTGGGCCCATAACCTATGGAAAAATATCTAATACAGTAAAACCTGTAAAGTTGGACACCCTTATAACTTGGACACTCGCTCAAATTGGACAAAAAATTCTATACCAAAATAATATAGTACAAACTATCCATATATTCACTGCTTAATTTGGACACTGTCTATTTTGGAAGTTGGACAAAATTTGTCTAAATTTTTAAACAGCAAGCATTAAAATCCCTTTATATCTTGGAAAATACATTTAATATGTATGCATATTTGTATGCTATTTACTTACATAAGTACTAAATATACCTATGTATGTATATTACACACAAATTTGTATTTCGGCATCAATGAAATTTTTCATACGTTGTAATGCCGTTATTTTTGCAAAATTATGTATGCTTCAAATTTCATGGATTAGCTATGACACAATTATGCATATTTGATCGGTTGTTGCAATCATGTGGAGTTATCTCTGAAAATTAAAAGTGAGATATTGAATGAACCGGCTAATAAAAGCCTATCTACTCTTATAAGGAAATTGGCAGAAAAATATGGAGTTTCCAAATCAACAATCGCTAATATTAAAAATAAAACGGAACACATTACAAAAGAATTAGAAAGCAACCCCGATCCGAACGCAAAAGAAAAACACGTATAATTGATTTTGAAAAAATAAATGAGGGAATGAAATCGTTTTTTGAAAAGTGCAGGTCTAAGAATATTCCAATCAGTGGCCCAATAATTCAAGAAAAGGCTAAGCTATTGGCTTCTGAGTTACAAATACAGAACTTTAGAGCAAGCAATGGGTGGTTAGAATCTTTCCGCTTGAGACATAACATTCAATTTAAAGCTTTAAGTGGTGAAGGGGCGAATGTAGATTTTAAAGCTGCCTCAGATCGGAAAGAAACACTACCAACACTTTTAAAAAATTATTTACCTGAGAATCAGTTTAATGTGGATGAAACTGGATTGTTTTATCGTCAATTACCTACTCGAAGTCTCGTTGCAAAAGGCGCAGTTTGTGAAGGAAAACTGACAAAAGAAAGGCTGAGCCTATTGTTTTACTGCAGCAGTTCAGGAGAAAAGTTAATGCCGTTGTTTATAGGTAACGCTGCGAAGCCGCGAGCTTTTCACCGAAATAAAATCGACACTCAAAATTTTATTGTGCAATGGGTTCACAATAAAAAGGATTGGATGACAAGCATTGGTCCAGCATTGGCTCAGTTCTATCAATGACCAAATGAAGAAGCAAAATAGAAAAATTATTTTGTTAATTGACAACGCTACAAGCCACAGTTTAATAAATGAATATTCAAATGTGTTTGTAAAATTTCTGCCACCAAACCTAACGGCAGAAATACAACCTCTCGACCAAGGAATTATTCAAAATGTAAAAACAAAATATAGATCAAAAATGATGCTTTCTCTGATAACACACCTTGACGAATGCAACAATTCAAGTGAATTGTCGAAAAGAATTTCTGTTTTGGATGCTATTCGATGGTTGGTTTCCTCGTGGAACGAATTAGACCCTCTTGTGGTAAGAAAATGCTTTCAACATGCTGGATTTCCTTGCCACGATTTACTGGAATGTCCACCGCAAGAAAATCTGAATTATGGAAGTTTGATAAATCACAACTATCCTGAACAATATTAAAATGAATTAGTATCGGCCATAGTTGTGGAAAATATGGAAAAATCGATAGATACATATATGTACATGAACAGGTGGGTGATTCCCATGAAACTATTTTTAAAAACGTGGTAGAGGATTTAAAACACATCTCTCAAGGAACTGCTGCAAGAGAAAGTGAAGATGAGTGCACTGAAAACTATAATCTTCCCACTGCAAAATAAGCTTTATCAAACATGAACGAAGTCATTCTTTATGTATCAGCACATCAATCAACTTTGCTGCCGGAGTTTTTAAAGTTAAAACGAAATTGGAACAAAATATAAACTTATCAAAATTAAAACAAACTGAAATAGATGCATATTTTTCTAAAACATAAGTTGAACATACATATATCCGTATTCTAAAATGTGTTAATTTTTGTTTTTCTATTACACACTTATATATTGAATTCAATGTACGTTTTTTTAACTAGTTTTTAAAATAAAGTCAATAAAATAAGAAAAGAATCATTTCTTTATAACATGGACACTCGCATAAGTTGGACAAAAAGTGATGAACCGCAGGCGTCCAACTTAGACAGGTTTTACTGTAATAGTTTTATACCAACTCCAGGAACACACCAGCCCGATTTGCCAAAAATAGTAAAAACACTTTTAATTATAGTTTTTGGTTAATAATTTATTTTTCACAACCGCACGCTCTCGTTGTCTGTAAGTAAGTAAGAAGGGCACGCATGTGCACACAAAAAAGAAGCAAAAACGTTCTTATGTAGAAAGGGAGAGAACAAACAATGTGTATGTGTACAAGTGTGACTTTTGTTATTTTCAACAGAAACAATAAACCAGAATCAGAAGAATGTTCTTTATCAAATAGGAGGATTGCATAAAACTATAAGAGATGTTTTGTTACAAAATACCTATTTAGAAAAATTACTTATGTTAAATTCGATTAAAAATCATATTGAGCATATTCAAACATATGTAACTACAGCACAAAATGGCATAAATGATGCCAATATCCTTACAAAAAATGAAATAGGTTATTATAATATAAACATTGGAAAAATTAAATACTTAAGAACGGTAATATTTGAAAAAGAAAGAGAATTAATATTTGTAATCAAAGTACCTAAAATATTTTTTAATATACAAGTAATAACTATAATACCTATCCCTTATTTAAATAAAGAAGTAAATGCTGAAATTTCAAATGTATTCAAATATAATGATAAGATCTATGAGTACAAGAAGAATAAATACATAAATGAATGTACCATATCAAAACACTGTACAATAGATAAGACATGTGAATTAATTACAAATGTTAACTCAGAATTAATTAATATTAATGACGAAATCATAATTGTAAAAAATGCAAAAATTATTTAATTCAAAATAATTGTGGCTCGGAAACATTACAGTTAAATGGAAATTATGTAATAAAATACAACCACTGTTCAATAGAATTAGCAAACCAAAATTTTTCAAATAATTACAAAATGTTTATTGACAAAATTATATTATCACAATCTAACAATATTACTTTTAATGCCACTCTAACTTTAGAAGAATTAAAATTAACGTCGAAACATAATCTAAAAGAAATAGAAGAAATAAAATACAACAATAAAGTTGTAACATACAGTGTACCAACAGTGGTAATATTAATAGTAAAATTCATTATAATAATATTAATGTGCAATCATTGTAAAAGAAATAAAGAAAGAATTCAGGAGAATCCTTCGTCTAGGGGTGGAGGAGTTACATATATAGTTCCACAAACAACAATATGTAATGAAAACTCCAACGTAGACGAAATCATGAGAAAATATTTAAATCAACCCAACAACATTACTGTGTAAAACACTTATTTATTTGTTGGTTTGATTTAATTTGATACTCATATAAATATGTATAACGAAAATGCAAGTGTCGTTGCTTCATAAAAATTAAACAACGCTACTTGCAATGTAAACAATTTATATTTAAACGTTGTGGCTTAAATTTCATGTCACCGACCTTAAATATATGAATACTACATGAAACGTTATTACTTTTACTTTCATAAGCAAAAGTCAAAGTAATATCCAATTACGCAGGAATATTTGTATGTCCACTTAAAAAAGGTACTTAAGCCACATAAATGTCAATGCACCGATTTTGATTTTGTTTATGTATATTTGCTTATTTTGAACAATATTGAAGGTTTCATTTTAAGAACGAAACTATTGTAAAATTAGTCTTAAGATTCATTTGAATAAAGGAACAGCTTAAGCTCGTTTTTTTAATTAAACCTTTAATTCATTTCTTGCGCGTTAAAAAAACAAAAAAAAAATAAAAAATTAAAAGAAATAAATAAAACGGGCGCGAAACTAAAACTGAATAAAATAAAAACAACAATTTAAAACGGGAGCAACACAACACAGCTGGACATTGCAGAGACCTGCATACACCAACGAGGGACAATTGCACGAAAAAAAAACAACAACAAGGAGGTAGCTGGAACAGAGAAAGAGAGACAAACGCAGAAGGCAGCATTATTACATAAGTACATAAAAATCCGTTTTTCAGTAATTATATATATATGTAAAAGCAATATTTATAAAAACATCAAATAGAACACAAAAGCATAAACAAAATTAAAATAGCTATATCTACATATATATATATTTATATATGCATATATACCTACTTAGGGGAAACATATATTCATTATATTTAATGTTTCATTATACATATAACATACTTCTGTACATATGCATAATTGCCAAACGTAGCATACATATATATACATTTATATATTCATTTGCATACATATCTATAATATATATTAGACGATACTATGTAAAGTGCATATTTACTTACATATGAATATATACATATGTATGTCGTAGAATTGTAAATTAGCCCACTGTATATGTGTGGCATAGAATGGTTAGTTGGACCGTTGTGCATGCATGTACAGTTTTGAATGGCGACACGATGTCGCAAACGGTTCTCAGAACGCACAGCAGTTCAGGGAAAGAAACATACTCTGCTGCTGAGTAAGGTCTGTTCGTAGGGGCATAGATGAGTAGTGTGTAGTAGCTTAGAATCTGCGTGACGGGTTAGTTAGTGTTGTGCCACCGAGAGACGAGCATAACTTGCTGCGTGAAAATGGAATTAAGTGAGCCATCTCTGACATGTACATAAAAGAAAATAACCTTTTCAAATACCTCTCTCTCTTAAAAGACGAAAAAAAACTATATAAAATATATATTAACACATAAACATTAGTATATACAGTAGAACTCCAATTATCCGAATTAATGGGGACCGGGACCCATTCGGATAATCAAATATTCGGATAATCGGATTTTTTTTTTTTTTAATTGCCATTGGAGAGAATAAAAGCTACGTTTTGATATTGCACTATTTTTTTATTGAATTAAATGAAAGAAACATGAAATTTTCACATGTTTTAAATATAAATAAAATGTACTTATGTACAAGTTTAGAAATAAAAATCATTGTTTTTTAAACATCTCCGTCAATGTAAGCTGTTTTGCGGTCTTCAACCGTTTTCGGGCAGCCAGTTCACGCATTCGCTTGACGGTGAGCAGTTGCAAGTGGTCACACTCAGTCAGCAGCAGTCCCGAGGCCGGCAAATGCTTCACTAGCTGATGGTCCAACGTCTACTTCAACATCAGCAGAAAGTTCTTCTTCCACTTCCACTTCAACATCTTCTCTCACACTTACAACAATTTCATCGGCATTGAGAATTTGAAAACCAGGGTCAGACGTGTCACAAGCCATCCAATCTCCTACATCTTCAGCACTTACTTCTGTACAATCAGGAATTTTTACAATCATTTTTCTTATTTCCTCTAATGACAACGCATCTTCATCATCTCCATATTCTTGTTTCTCATTTTCTTCTTTTCAACAGCAAGTTAAGACAAGTCAAGTCAAGACTTGACGCGCAAACACTGGCTTCGCGGGGGGAAGAATAATATGACTTAGCGCTTAGACTTTTTTTGGACAATTTTTTGTGATTCGGATAATCGGCGATTCGGATAGTCGGAGTTCGGATAATTGGAGTTCTACTGTATTCAAAGTCCACATTGGCAATTATCCGGCAATACCTCTTGTTCTTGGCAAACAAAAACAAGCAGGATTGCATACAAAAAGCGAATTGATCTCTCTAACGAGCTCTCAATTGCTCAAGAACATAACTCAGAAATACATACTAACAATTCGTGCATACTTAGACACAAAGCGAATTGATCTCTTTAACGAGCTCTCAATTGCTTAAGAACAAAAACATAATCATACAAAGAATTTGTGCATGCTAATGTAAAAAGCGAATTGATCTCTTCAACGAGCTCTCAATTGCACAAAATATAAGTACACGTTCATATGTATATACAAGTCCGAGTATTAGGGTGTACCTAAATACAAATCACTCGGACATCAAATATTTTAATTAATAAAAAGCGCGGTTTTTAATACCAATTAACAATTCAAATATATTTTCGAACTAAAAAATAAATAAATAATGTTATTTTGAAAAATGTTTAACAACAACAATATTCAAAAAACACCTGCCCAAAATAGGTTGCTAAATTTATTTCAGAAAGTGACAGTTTAATAAGATACTGCACTAGATTTTTCACCGATTCAAGAAAACTCTGAATCGTTATTAGAAATAAAAAGCCAAAATATTAAAAATTTCTGGACTCGCCTCCAAACGGCTCATGACGCAGTAGTAGAATCTGACGATTCAAGCCTACCACAAAATTTGAAACAATCGGCTTACGCAATATACGAAAACTGCTTAGACCAGTACGAAGAAACAAAAGCTATGATCTCCGATCAACTAAAGCTCATTAAATCAATTGCACCTACTCCCCACAGTAGAGTAGAGCTGCCACAAATAGACAGTCAAAAGGCAAGTTCAGGCATCCAACTCGAGGTGCCCGCATGTGACGCAGAAATAATTTATGGAGGTTATGAAGAATGGCCGTCCATCCGCGACATGTTTACAGCCGTTTACATCAACCATCCGCAACTATCAAAAGCACAAAAATTGTATCACCTCCGATACAAGACAAAAGGTCAAGCAGGCATAATAGTAAAACAGTTCGCTCTTAATGACGATAATTTCAATTTGGCTTGGGAAGCTCTAAAAGCGAGATATGAAGATGAAAGAATACTGGTCGATAAACAAGTAACGACATTAATGAACTTGCCAAAAGTTAAGAAAGGAACAAGTGTAGAATTCATCAAACTAGAATCCACTGTTTCAAATTGCTTGTCGATTCTATCGACAGAAAATATTCCCACAGACAGCTGGGACCCAATTCTGGTAAACATTTGCACCGCCGCATTACCAGAAAAGTCGTTACTTCGATGTGAACTAAAAGTGCCCAACGTGGCAACAAATGAAAGATTTTCTCACCATCCAATATGAAATTGCGGAAAGGTTAGAAGAAAAATTAATCAAAACTAAGAACAAACACGACCAAAATGGAAGCTTAAATAGACCCCAAGTTAATAACAAAAACAATTTAAACAAAAACTTTCACAAAACACAAACGTTCACATCTGAACAAAAAAAAAAACATACGACATGCGAACTATGCACAAGAGAGCATAAGCTTAAAACTTGCGAAAAGTTTAAAAAATTAAACATTAACTAAAGGAACAAATTTTTCAGATCAAAAAGACTCTGTACAAACCGCTTGTCCCATACACACAATCTGAAAACTTGCAAAAGCAAATTTAATTGCTTATATTGTCACAAAAGACACAATTCTATGCTTCATTACAGCAGATATTCTATCCTACCCCAAAGAAGCGCTTATATACAAAGAATCCCGGCTATAATTGCAAAAGCAAATCCCGAAAACCAAAATTTGAAAAATTGCCAAGAGACACCATGTTGCTCATGGGCACAAAAAGTTCAAACGCTGCACAGCGAAGCACAAAGTGGTCTAGTTATAGAACCAATTACCACCAGACCAACTCAGGTTGAGAACAAAAACCTTAATTCACAATTAAGTAAATCGCAAAAGTTAAAGAAATTTCCATTAGCAAACAAAACTATAAAAGATCAGTATTGTGAGCACTTCTCTAAAGCCACAACTACTGGATCAAATAATGGCCGGTACGTCGTACGACTACCACTCAAGCCACGATTTTCCAACACTCCACTAGAATTGACAGCAAAAACACAAAAATATGTAACTTTTCGACCCCGCAGGATGGCTTTCACCAAAAATGATACAGAATCCTGATTAAAAAATCTGGAGCTATATGGCGCGCTACTTCTTCTTCTTAATTGGCGTAGACACCGCTTACGCGATTATAGCCGAGTTAACAACAGCGCGCCAGTCGTTTCTTCTTTTCGCTACGTGGCGCCAATTGGATATTCCAAGCGAAGCCAGGTCCTTCTCCACTGGGTCCTTCCAACGGAGTGGAGGTCTTCCTCTTCCTCTGCTTCCCCCTGCGGGTACTGCGTCGAATACTTTCAGAGCTGGAGTGTTTTCGTCCATACGGACAACATGACCTAACCAGCGTAGCCGCTGTCTTTTAATTCGCAGAACTATGTCGATGTCGTCGTATATCTCGTACAGCTCATCGTTCCATCGCATGCGGTATTCGCCGTGGCCGACGCGCAAAGGACCATAAATCTTTCACAGAACTTTTCTCTTGAAAACTCGCAACGTCGACTCATCCGTTGTTGACATCGTCCAAGACTCTGCACCATATAGCAGGACGGGAATTATGAGTGACTTATAGAGTTTGGTTTTTGTTTGTCGAGAGAGGACTTTGCTTCTCAATTGCCTACTCAGTCCGAAGTAGCACCTGTTGGCAAGAGTTATCCTGCGTTGGATTTCCAGGCTGACATTGTTGGTGGTGTTAATGCTGGTTCCTAAATAGACGAATTATCTTCAACTTCAAAGTTATGACTGTCAACAGTGACGTGAGAGCCAAGTCGCGAATGCGACGACTGTTTGTTTGATGAGGAGATATTTCGTCTTGCCCTCGTTCACTGCTATACTCATTTGTTTTGCTTCCTTGTCCAGTCTGGAGAAAGCAGAACTAATGGCGTGGTTGTTGGCGCCGATGATGTCAATATCATCGGCATACGCCAGCAGCTGTACACTCTTATAAAAGATTGTACCTGCTCGATTAAGTTCTGCGGCTCGAACTATTTTCTCCAGGAGCAGGTTGAAGAAGTCGCACGATAGGGAGTCGCCTTGTCTGAAACCTCGTTTGGTATCGAACGGCTCGGAGAGGTCCTTCCCGATCCTGATGGAGCTTTTCGTGGTGCTCAACGTCAGTTTACACAGCCGTATTAGTTTTGCGGGGATACCAAATTCAGACATCGCGGCATAAAGGCATCTCCTTTTCGTGCTGTCTGAAGCAGCTTTGAAATCGACGAAGAGGTGGTGTGTCGATTCTCCTTTCGCGGGTCGTTTCCAAGATTTGGCGCATGGTGAATATCTGGTCGGTTGTTTATTTTCCAGGTCTAAAGCCACATTGATAAGGTCCACAAACTGATTGGTGGACCTTATCAATGTGGCGGTGGCCTTTAATCTTTCACACAATACGCTGGATAGAACCTTATACGCGATGTTAAGGAGGCTTATCTCACGGTAGTTGACGCAGATTGTGGGGTCTCCCTTTTTGCGGATTGGGCAGAGCAAACTTAAATTCCAATCGTTGGGCATGCTTTCGTCCGACCATATTTTGCTAAGAAGCTGATGCATGCTCCTTATCAGTTCTTCGCCGCCGTGTTTGAATAACTCGGCCGGTAATCCATCGGCCCCCGCTTCTTTGGTGTACTTCATAGGGGTAATTGCTATTCGAACTTCTTCATTGGCGGGTAAAGGAACGTCTGCTCCATCGTCATCGATTGGGGAATCGGGTTCGCCTTCTCCTGGTGTTGTGCGTTCACTGTCATTCAGCAGGCTGAAGAAGTGTTCCCTCCATAATTTAACTATGCTCAGGGCATCAGTGACTAGATCACCTTTGGGGATTCTACAAGAGTATGCTCCAGTCTTGAAACCTTCTGTAAGCCGCCACTTTTTTTCGTAGAATTTTCGAGCATTACCCCTGTCGGCCAGCTTATTAAGCTCTTCGTACTCACGCATTTCGGCCTCTTTCTTTTTCTGTCTGCAAATGCGTCTCGCTTCCCTCTTCAACTCTCGGTATCTATCCCATCCCGCACGTGTAGTGGTCGATCGTAACGTTGCGAGGTAGGCAGCCTGTTTTCTCTCCGCTGCGACACGGCATTCCTCGTCGTACCAGCTGTTCTTTTGCTCTTTCCGAAAACCAATGGTTTCGGTTGCAGCTGTACGTAAGGAATTTGAAATGCCGTCCCACAGTTCCCTTATACCGAGTTGTTGACTAGTGCTCTCAGAGAGCAGGAGTGCAGGCCGAGTAGAAAATCGTTCGGCTGTCTGTTGTGATTGCAGCTTCTCGACGTCGAACCTTCCTTGTGTTTGTTGGCGTGCGTTTTTTGCTGCACAGAGGCGGGTGCGAATCTTAGCTGCAACAGGATAGTGGTCCGAGTCGATGTTAGGACCTCGGAGCGCACGCACATCTAAAAAACTGGAGACGTGTCTTCCACCTATCACAACATGATCGATCTGGTTGGTAGTTTTTTGATCCGGAGACAGCCAGGTAGCTTGATGAATCTTCTTATGCTGGAATCTAGTACTACAGATAAACATATTTCGGGCACCGGCGAAGTCAATCAGCCTCAACCCATTTGGGGATGTTTCGTCGTGGAGGCTGAATTTACCGACCGTAGTGCCAAATATACCTTCTTTGCCCACCCTGGCGTTAAAGTCGCCAAGCACGATTTTGACATCGTGGCGGGGGCAGCTCTCATAAGCGCGCTCCAAGCGCTCATTGAAGGCATCTTTGGTCACATCGTCCTTCTCTTCAGTCGGGGCGTGGGCGCAAATCAGCGATAAGTTGAAGAACCTCGCTTTGATGCGGATTATAGCTAGATGTTCATTCACCGGAGTGAATGATAGTACTCGGCGACGGAGTCTCTCTCCCACCACGAATCCAACACCAAACTTGCGCTCCTTTATATGGCCACTGTAGTAAATGTCACAAGGACCTACTCGTCTCTGTCCTTGTCCCGTCCATCGCATTTCTTGGACGGCGGTGATGTCAGCCTTCACTCTAACGAGGACATCAACCAGCTGGGCAGCGGCACCTTCCCAATTAAGGGTCCGGACATTCCAGGTGTATGCCCTCAAATCGTAGTGCTTATTCCGTTTGCCATGGTCGTCATCAAAAGGGGGGTCTCTCATCCGAGGCTGTTTAAACTTTTTCATTGGTATTGTTTTTTACGTGGCGGGTCCCAAGCCCAGCGAACAACCCTATGTAGGGAATGTTTCGCCTTCTCACATTAGCTCGCCTTCAACCGGATGTTCTTAGGCTACCCAGAGGATACTTGGTCAAAGACCGGAAGTAGTGAGCTGCTTGAGCCATGTGTAACAGAATCGTTTCTGGCCACTCCCAAGTGAATGGCGATAAGAGAACTTTTCTCACTTGCGTGAACTTCTACGCATGACTCCATCCTCCATCCTATAGCTAAATCATGGACAAATAAAACGCATTTTGCTTATTTTATATTTTCGCTTAAAAACGAAGTGTATTGCCAATGCGGAGAGGAACAGTCAGCTGATATTCAATTTGTTTCAAAATGTGTGATGGAGAAAAAAGGTTAGTTTGAATTCTCCAATTCGTAAACGCGATACTAAATTACTATGTAAATATATTTATTTTGTTCATTTGATGATATTAATACAAAAAAAATTATAACAAATATTCATATTTGTTTTAATTTTAATTTAAACAAAACACGAAATTTTGTAATTTTTGTTTGTTTACATTTTCATCTGTCAAAATGAACTTTATCGTTATTGCCAACTACTTTTTTTTTTTTAAATCATGGATATCTTGAATGAAATAAAAGCGATGAACTGAAGCTATGATAGCTTATGACAAGCCAACGTGATTATGTTGGATAAGTCTTCCATAAAAAATCCCCGCAAAACTAATACGGCTGTGTAAACTCACGCTGAACAAAACCAAAAGCTCCGTCATGATTTGGAAGGACTTCTCCCAGCCGTTCGATACCAAACGAGGTTTCAGACAAGGCGACCACATATCGCGCGACTTCTTCATTCTGCTGCTGGAGAAAATCATTCAAGCTGCAGAACTTATCCGAGAAGATACGATCTTTTATAAGAGTGTACAGATACTGGCGCATGCCGATGATATTGATATCACCGGCTTTCTCCAGACTGGACAAGAAAGCAAAGCAAATGAGTCTGGTAGTGAACGTGGGCAAGAGTAATATCTCCAGTCATTATGGAAGGAACACTTTTCCAGCCTAAGCAAAACACCAGAGGATGGTGAATCCAATTCCCCAATCGAGGAAGTTCGAGCATACTGCGTTAATGTTCCCGTCTGTTGTTAAATTCCAATTCCCGTCTGAAGAACAACAAAACGGCGGTGGCCGATGGATTGCCGGCCGAGCTATTTAAATACGGCGGCGATTAATTGATAAGGATCATGCATCATCTTCTTTGTAGAATATGGTAGGACGGAAGCATGTCCAACGATTGGAATTTAAGTGTGCTCTGCCCAATCCACAATAAGATGTGAAAGATTAAAGCCCACCGTCAAAAAACTGATTGGACTTTATCAGTGTGGTTAAGGCCCAGAAAATTAACAACTGACCAGATATGCACCAAAATCGTGCCAAATTGTGAAAAAGACCAGTGAAAAGAAAATCGACACGAAAAGGAACTGTGTAGGAAATTAAGAAGTACAGTCCTCTCTCGACGAACAAAAACCAAACTCTATAAGTCACTCATTATCCCGTCCTGCTATATGGTGGAGATGCATGGACGATGACAACATCTGATGAGTCGACCTTGGGAGTTCTCGAGATGCAACGATGAGCTGTATGAGTTATACGACGACATTGACATAGTTCAGCAAATCAAGAGACAGTGGCTGCGCTGAAAGTATTCGACGCAATGCCCGCCGGAAAAAGAGGAAGACCTCCACTCCGTTGGAAAGACCAGGTGGAGAAGGACCTAGATTGGCTTGGCATATCCATTTGGCGCCACGTTGCAAAAAGAATAAACGATTGTTGCGCTGTTGTTAACTCGGCTATAATCACGTAAGTGGTGACTACGCGAGTAAAGAATAGTAAGTCTTTCACACAAAATATACTAATGGCTTAATTTGCTGGGAAAATAAAACACGCCTATTGTCTATAATGAACTGAATTGTGTTTTTGGCACGACTGTTTGTTCTGATTTAATCGTTGTAGCTCTCTGGTGCATACATTGTTTTTCAGTTGAGCGAGCGAGTTACCTTCTCTACCCTATTTGTACAGATGCTGAGAGTTGAAGAGAAGAGAAGAGAGAATCACTAAGCATCTATTTTTTTACAGCGAATCGCGAAGCAGCTATTGTTTTAGAGAGAATCGCGAAGCGGCTAATTTTTCTAATTCATTCGAGCGTAAACTTTGATCCGAAACGGAAGCAACCAGAAGCAACGGCACAGCATTTTATATATTTTTAATTGAACAAAGGAAGAGGCACCTACGCAAAACTGGTAACTGGCGCAGTCGGTAATCGTACCAAGTATTCCAGCTCGGCGGACATTACAATATAAACGGTACGTATGTAAGTATTTAAAATTAAAGTAAAAGCACATAGAATAGTGGTGTGAAGTTCAAACAAACAGTATAAAAAAAAAAGGAGATAAAATATATACATACATATATGTACATATATGTATGCATACAAGTGTGTCAGTGAAGCAAGGTGCATATGTAAATAATTTGATTGTGTGGATTCCGTGGTTTTGTGTTTTCTAATAATGTGTTTGTTCAAGATTGAGATATTGTATAGGGTATAATTCCCCACCTAAGTTTGCATACGCTACGCCTATGGGACAAATATCGCCTGATTGTAGCGTTATTTCTTCTTTCCTTTGTTATTTTCATTCAGCAATTGACATATAGGCATACATATGTAC